>NC_056734.1:554000053-554010053 GCF_019279795.1 Protopterus annectens | reverse complement strand
CAGAAACAATATTCACTTCTGTGCTGACTACTGTTAAGTCCCTGACTTCTTGAACCATTAAAATCTGTGGCAAGTTCATAGAGAAGTGGGGATACCAGGTCACCTTATCTGCCTTCTGTGGAATCTGTGGGTAGAAAAAAGAAGCAATAGCTGAAATGAATTATGGAGTAATATTGTAGTTAGATTGGGAAAGGAGTGTGACGAAACTGTATACTATCACTCTTCTTTAATTTATACACTGAATATATCATGAGATACTGGGATACACAAATCAGGTGCTGGAATCAAAATTGCTAGGAGAAATGCAAACCATCTCAGATATGGCCACCTGGCTGAAAGTGATGGAAGTGTTGTATGATGATGATGAAAGCAGAAGGGGTAAAAACTAGCTTGCTGTTCACCATCAAAAACTAGTACTGTTCTCTAGAGCAATCGGTGTTTTGGAAATAGATGGGGGGAGTGGGAGCACTATGGATTCATTTTTGGGGCTCAAAGATCTCCGCAGATGCTAATGAAGCCATTAAAATAAAGAGTTGCCTAATTAGTAGTAGTACTATAATAACAGTCCATGTATTAATCTGTACTTCCCTCATTTATACTAACTTCATAATCTCGAAATACTGAAATCTCGAATTTCATTTTTTTGAGACCATGAAATCAAATCCACACAACAACGAAACACCAAAACTGCGAAATCCAAAACACCTAAATCACAGCAGACACCAGACCACACGTACCACAACACCCACATCACAACATAAACAAAACGCACATCCACAAACCTACAACACCCCCCCACTTATATACCAACTCCGAGATCGCACAAACAGTAAACACGCACACATTCTACAGTCCCTCACACACACATCTCAGCACACTCACATACACTCCAACCCCCACCCAAAACACCCACTCACATGCCGTAACACCTAAATCCACACATGACACTGCATACCATCCACATACAATCCCGGACATTATGTAGCATAAAGCCATAACCACGAATTTGAGATATCCGAATTCGCAATATATATATATATATATGTGTATATCTATATATATATATATATATATATATATATATATATATATATATATATATAGATATATATATATATATAGATAGATATATAGATATATATATATATATATATATATATATATATATATATATATATATATATATATATACACACACACAAATGTATTTGTATATATGTGTGTATTTGGATCTACCTGACAACACCGACAAACCACAACACCGACAATGAAATCAGACACACCACATAACCGAACGTTCACAAACACGAAACCTCACATGCCCGACACACCATAATACCGACACAATACCGACAATAAACAAACAAAACAAATCCCCTGTCCAAAAAGCACACACACAACACAAGCACACCAAAATCCTTACAAACGCACACTAAACCTCACATACACAACTATCTACACCCTTAACCCAAACCCTAACACTAAGGTCCTTCACTATCGCACACTTACCTAACCTGCGCCCTAACCCTAACTCACTTAACCCACCCCTAACCCAAACACTATCACTATCGCACACTTACCTAACCTGCGCCCTAACCCTAACTCACTTAACCCACCCGTATCCCTAGACACCGTCAATATCGCACACTTACCTTACTCGTACCCTAACATCCGTCACTACCGCATACTTACACAGCCTTTTCCCATGTTAGTCTTCTCAGCGTCGGGGTTTTCATCCGTCGGTCTTCTCAGCGTCGGGGTTTTCATCCATCTGTCTTCTCAATCTTCGATCTTCTGGTGTCGGCGATCTCCTTGTCGGCGTTCTCAGCTGTCGACGTTGTCAGGTGCTCCCGTGTATTTTATGTATAGATATAGGAGATTACTAGACTAATGGCCCTGGGGCCCATACAGACCTAGTTGAGTTTATTCCCAAAAAGAAACCTCAGTTAGTACCTGTCACCCCTGTTTTGCTTGAAGAGAGTCAGTGACGTGTTTTATTTGACATATTTGGGAAGTCTTTTCCAGAGATGGGGCAGCCTCTGGGAGACTAACCTTTCTCCAGCAGGTTTTGGTGATCTTGCATATTAGACACGGGGCTTTTGAGTGGGTAATGCATGAGAAGTTAGACTTGTGGATATGGAGCATCTCTGGTAGGGCAGGGCCAGAGATTGCCTTGTAGGTGAGACACAGATGACCCCTGAGCAATGTGTATGATACCGAATATAGGTATTACAGGTACTATTCGGGAGGCTGCAGGCCTAGGACTAGGTTTGAAAGGCACGTCTGTTGAGGTTTTGCAGATGTTGGGTGCTGATGATGAGGGGGAGCCTTTGCTTGCAACGGACATCCAGACTGGTCCTTCCACTGCTTTAGAACAGTCTGAACCTAGGCCCTCCTTAGGCCCTGTGCCCTCCAGGTCTTACCTATTCCTTAAAAAGGAAACAAAAGAGAAAACAGGTCCCCCTCCCTTCAGGAAAGCCTGGCCGATTGGCTTACTGTTCAGAGGACTCCCTTTCTTATGCCCCTCGTATGCCTTCCCCTCTTTGGCATTCCTCCCATCAGGACAACTCTGCTGAGGTAGACTCCCCAGGAGAGGACCTCCCCTCTCTGAAATGAGAGTTTTTTAAATGGGATTCTGCTGAAACCGAGGTTCAAAAGAGGTGTTATGAACTCTTACAAATGGACATCCCTTCACCTTCTGCCATCCCTCCAGTCTTACCAGCCTTTTTAGATGCCTTCAATGCAGCTTCTAAAAACATGAATCCTGACCACCAGTCCCTAGAAGACCTGACAGGTTTTATAAGGTCCTATAAGGGTCCAGATTCTGATTAAATGCCCTGTTGCAGACCCTGGCACTGTTTCAGTCTCTCTGCAGAGAAACCCTCCAGATTATTTCCCTCCACCTCTGTCCTTCCCACTGATAAGGACAGTAAAGCCATGGAACGCATTGGCAAAAAAAGTATACACCTCTACCAGTTTGGCTTTTAGGGCAGTTAACTACCAGACACACAAGTATGCCCTGGCCCTTTTGTTCCAGGTTTCTAAACTTTTGGCTGATCTCCCAGACTCGCCTTCTAAGGCTCAGATATATGTAGCCTCATCTCCTTGGCCTCTGAAGTGACAAGACACTCTATCAGATACAGCTCTGCTGCTGCAGAGGCCTAAGCCAGATCTGCAGCTTCTGCCTCAGTGCTTAGTAGGTATTCTTGGCTGAGACTGCAATCCCTTCCTGATGATATCAGGGCTGAACTTCTGGATGCACCCCTGGACAATTCTGCCCTTTTTTAGGGATAAAGTGGCAAAAGTTTTTAAAACCCTTCAGCAAAAAGGAAAGGAATTGCAAGATTTAAAACATTTGGTTTGTCTCTCCAGTCCCTAAATACCATAGGAATTATCCCACCAAGACGCAGTTCATCAGGCAACCTTGTGCTCCTATCCCTCATTCTAGGAGCAAAAGCAGTTTCAGGAAGCAGCAGCCACCTTCCAGACCTGCTCAGATTCCATTCCCCTATTCCAAAGACTCTCTTGCTGCCTTCCCGTCTGGCAAAACATTACCTCAGACAAATGGGTCTTGCCTGTTATAGAAAAGGGTTACTTCATGATTTCAATTATTCCTCCCTCCTTATGAGACATCCCACAGCCACTGAAGGACCAGCTGTCCCTTTTCCAGACAGTATTAGATAGGTTGGATATTCCCTTGAGAGAGAAGACTATCTGTCAGAAAAGGGAAAGGGCTTTTACTCCAGAATTTTCCTAGTTCTAAGGAAAGCTAGCCCATGGAGACCCATCATAGATCTCTCCCACCTCAACCTTTTTCTACAAGTACCCACTTTTTGCATGCTTACACTACAGACACTTTTCCCCCCTGCTAATGCCTTGGGCATTTCTGGCCACTTTGGACATCATCAGAGATACATGTCTACATATCCCCATAAGGGCCAACTACAGGAAGTATTTGCGATTCTCTGTGGGTTCCTCACATTTTCAGTTTTCAGTCTTTTCCTTTGGACTAACTGCTGCTCCAAGGGTATTCACCAAGTGTCTGGCTCCAGTAGTAGCGTATTTCAGGGTCCAAGGGATTCAGATTTTTCCATACCTGGATGTCCTCCTGATCCAGGCAGGTTGTCCACTTCCCGATGCATCTACCTCCAAAACGTTATCTCTGTCCTACAGTCCCTGGGGTTCAGCATCAATTTCCCAAGTCCAAATTAAACCCCTCCAAGGACCAAGTTTTCCTAGGGTACAGAATAATGACGGATGTTATGAGGGCATTCCTTCCACACCAAACATTGGAAAGCCGGAAGCAATACCAGCTGTCTGTCCTCCACACCACAGCTGTGACAGCAGGACAGTATCTCAGACTCCTCGGAGGTTCTTCATGTTTCACTGTTGCAGTCATCACATTTGTGGTTATCTGCTTGCAGTAGCCCTCAGTCGGCCTGATTATCCAACTCTTGGGCCCTGCATCGGTTGCTGTCTCATCTTCCTGACATTGGGTAGTCAGGGGTACAAAGCATGCAGCCAATGCCATTACATCAGTCTTTCTTGCCGTGCGGTGCCCGAAGCAGAAACGGTTCACAAGTGCCGGTCGGCTGACTCCTGAAATTTTTGTTTTCGAGTTTCAGAACCGAAGTCTTCAACTAAAACCTAAGTACCCCGTTGGGGGAAACTTTTTCTTGCTCTAATCCGAAGTCAGTAAAAGTCAGTAATTGTATTTCTTGTGGAAAGCAAATATCACACAAAGATTTTCATTCGTACTATGTTCCTTGCCTAGGCCCTGACCACGACGTACCTCGCTGTCGGACTTGTGCCTTACTTAAGCAGTGAACTATTTGTTGTCTGTATATTTATGCTTCTAAATATTTTGGTACTCTATTCAATTATCCAGATATGTCTTTGGTAAGCCATCCGACTACCGACATTCTGAAAAAAATGCAAAGATAAAGACAGAGACAGGCCGCCTAGGTCCAAAGCTGCTGACAACGCTCCTCCTAAGCCAGTCGCCAGTACACCAGTACTCAATGAGGTGCTTTTGCAGCCCCTGATACCCACTACTTCAGATTCGCAGGCCTCTACTGAGACCCATTCGGAGTCCGGTATGCCGCGAGATGCTTCAACTGTGGAACCTGCGGATGTCTCTACCTTGGATGGGTCCGGAGCCGCTGTGCAGGCACTGACTTCTGAGGGTGTATTGAGGACTACTGACTTGCATATTAAACAGACGTCATCTTCTTTTTCAAGGCCTAAAACTTGAACTATGCCTAGAAAACTGATGCCCAGACCGCACGGTCAGGCTTCTATGCCTAAAAAGCAGATGAGAAGAATGGCTGAAGACCTTATTATTTTAATCGGGGGAAGCCAACCTTCCCCCCCTCTAAGAGACCTAGGACTGAATTTGCTTATGATACTTTGTCTGTTTTCTGATCTCTGTGATTCTACCTATGAGGATTCTGATGATGAGGATTGATGCAGAGACTCTTTCCCTGCCCCCCACACACACACACACACACACACAAGAGGATTTCCCTTTTGGTGAAACCCTGCATACTCTTAGGGAGCACTTTCACTGGGAAAGCCAGGATTACTCTGATTCTAAAAAGAGGCTTAGTGTTTTCTTACTCCTGCCCCAGCACAGGCCTTTAGCTATACCTCATGTACTAGACATTGTTGATGATGATGCCTTTTCTGAATCTAGCTTGGCCCCTGATTCTTTACCTCCTGCTCTCTGGAAACCTGATAAATATTACAGCATTCCTGACTCTCACAAGTTCCTTTTTAAAAATATTACTGCGGATCTTGAGACCATTTCACATGGACCCAAGGGCATCAAGGCTACTACTGCTAAAAATACCACCTACTCTGATGGAGACTCCAGGGCACTGGATAGATGGGGTAAGAAAGTATATACTTCTGCAACTTTGGCCATTAGGGCCTTAAACTGCCAGTTTCATATGTTAAAGTATCAGCAGCATATCATTGGATTGTTTAAGCAGAAAATGATGTTGATTCCTGATTGTGCTGAAAATAAGGATTTACAGGATTTAATGCATTCTGCTGAACAGGTTGGAAAGCATACTTTGCAATGTGGTTTTGATTCACTAGAGGCATCTTGCAGGGCTGCTGTCACTGGGTCTGTACTTAGAAGGCAATCTTTGCCAGATCATGTTAAAGCTAAATTGCTCAATACTCCCTTAAATCAGGACCGCCTGTTTGGCAACAAAGCATAAGATGTTCTTAAAAAGATGGAGGAAAAAGCTAAATCTATGCAAACTGTTAAAGATTTCCTACAAGTACAACCTCCAAGATTTAGTAGGCATTGGCTGTCTAAGAATTGGTCTTTTCCTGCCTCTTCCAGGCCTTCTAAGTCCAAACCCAGAACCAGCAGAACACACAAGGCTTCAGTCCCAGGGTGTGCACAGGACTAAACAGGGGGGGGGGGCTCACACTTCCAAATCTTGGAGTAATAAGACTCCACTCTGTTGTAAACTGTCTCAATGACAACCTTAAAACTTCCAAGCACTTCTCAACTGGCTGCTCCTTTAGGGGGAAAGATTGCTCTGCAGGCAAAAAACCTGGGAACTCATTACCCAAGACAAACCGGTTTTAAACATAGTTTCCCAATTATACAGATTTCACTTTCACACATTACCAACCCCAAATGGTTGGCCGGATCTACTCCCAAATCAGTGGGCAGAGGCTCAAAAGCAAGTACTCTCTCTTAAGCATAAAGGCTATTCAGACTGTAGCAGAATAGGAAAAGGGACAAGGTTTCTACTCAAGACTTTTCCTGGTATCCAGAAAAGACAACAACTGGCTTCCTATCCTGGACCTTTCTATATTAAACACATTTTTGGTGATTCCCAAATTCAAGATGCTAACTCTTCACCAGTTACTTCCTGTGCTAGGCAAATATGCCTGGTTGGCAACACTGGATTTAAAAGAAGCCTACCTGCACATCCCAGTCAGGGAATCTTGCAGAAGATACCTACGCTTCAAAGCAGTCTACATGCACCATCAGTTCTCTGCACTGCCCTTTGGCTTATCTACTGTGCCCAGGGTATTCACAAAGTGCCTAGCTCCAGTCATTGCATTTTGCAGGCAAAGAAATATTCAAATATACCCATACCTGGACGATTGTCTAATTCAGACAGAAAGCCAGGACATACTTCTGAATCATCTGGCATTTGTACAAAAGGTGCTAACTTGTCTGGGGTATGCCATAAACGAAAATAAATCACATCTGGTACCCTGTCAACAAATTATATTCCTGGGAGCAAGCTTGAACACAACTTCCCAGATTCCTCACACCAGAGAAAAAAAATTCATTTGACAACTTACCTCAGACTAATGGTCACAAAAACCCTGCTGTCTGTAAGGCAAATACTGCAAGCCTTGGGGTTCATGGCCTCCTGCATTCTACTAATTCCATATGCAAGACTGCATATGAGGAAACTACAGTGGTATCTAAAAAGCCTATGGTGTCAACATTTTCAGGATCTAGAAGGAATGATCTCTATCATACCTTGCCTACAGCTAGAGTTCCTTTAGTGGGCAGAGGCCTGCCACCAAAACAAGGGACTACCATTCACTCTACCCCCTGCCACCCAAACCCTAACAACAAACGCATCAGACTATGCATGGGGGGCTCTTCTGGCAGGAAAGTGCATTCAGGGCAAATGGAACCCAAGTCAAATTCACCTGCATATCAGTCAAAAAGAAATGCTAGCTGCACAGAATGTGCTCTGATGGCCTTCAAGGACCACATTCTTCCAGGACAATTAAATGGTAAGGACGGACAACACCACTGTTATGTGGTACATAAACAAGCAGGGGGGGTACCCATTCTTACTCCCTCTGCAGACTAGCCATGGCTCTGTGGAACACAGCCTTGAGCTACCAAGTGCATCTATAGGCTCAATTCCTGCCAGGAAAACTAAATACACTGGCAGAAATCTCATGGACCCACACGAGTGGAAATTGGAACCAAAGATTTTCAACATGTTGATAAAAAAATGGGGGTGCTCAGATATAGACCTGTTTGCTTCCCCCCAGAACTACCAATTGGACAATTTTTGCACAAGGACTCCCCACTAACAAGCTTGGAAAGTGGATGCTTTGTCCTTCAGCTGGAAAAATCTATTAGTTTATGCCTTTCCTCCTCTGCCTCAACTCTCCAAAGTACTACTAAAGATCAAACAGGACAGACAAAGGATGATACTGATTGCACCACACTGGCCTCCCCAACACTGGTACCCCCTCTTGCGCAGTTTGTCACTGCTGGCTCCATGGCACATGCCTCAGACCCCTACCCTGCTGTCGCAGCAGGAGAGCCAGATTCTGCACCCTCAGCTTCAAACCCTGACTCTGGCAGCCTGGCTAATTTCCTAATCTCTCCATTACCATCCCTCAGCAAACAAATGTTGTATGTCATTTTGGAGGCAAGGAGGCCTAGTACTAGAAAATCTTATGCTGAAAAAATGGAAAAGATTCTGTGCCTGGAACCAGACTCAAGGGAACGGCACAGCAGTGCCCAATTTACCTCAGATTAGTCAATACTTAACTGAGATGCTTCACAAGGGCCTTTCTTTTTCCTCCATCAAAATTCACGCCTCGGCCATTTCAGCTCATTACAACACAGAACCACCCCATCTCATCCACTGCTCAAGCAATTCCTCAGAGGGGCCAAAAACTTAAAACCACCCAGGAGAGCCCCAACTCCAGCTTGGGACCCTAACTTTGTATTGGAAAAACTCACTCTTTCTCCTTTTGAGCCAGCTGCAAGTGCCAAGTTAAAATTTCTTTCTTGGAAAACAGCCTTCCTTTTAGAAATTACTTCAGCAAGAAGAGTGTCTGAACTACAGGCCCTTATGGCAGTGGAGCCTTTTCATCATATTTCATGCGGACAGGGTGTCCATCAGGACCAATCCCTCCTTCATGCCCAAGGGTAGTATCCAGTGTGGCTCAGTCCATTCATTTGCCAACCTTCTTTTCTAATCCACAGAACAAAGGGGAACGTATACTGCACTCCTTAGATGTGCCCAGACAACTTAGATTTTACTTGGACAGGAACAAACCTCAAAGGAAATCTGAACAACTGCTGGTGGCATTTGCTGCAGGGCAGATGGGAAGGCTGATGTTCTTCATCTCACATTGCTGCAGTCATAACCTGTGGGTAGTCCGCTGTCCTCGGTCGGCCCGAATACCAAAGTATTAGGCTGGTGTCGGTCATGGGCGCTCAGATCTGACGTCAGTGCGCCATGGTATTAAAGCGCATGACCGACGTCATATCCTCAGTCTTTTTTGCCGCATGGTCCGAAGCAGAAGCAGCGTTTGCAAGTGCCGTTCGGCGTTCTGAAATTTTCGTATTCTGAGTTTCAGACCGAAACCAAGTTGGGCTAAGTACCCCGTTGGGGAATATTTTTGTTTTTTCTTGCCTCAGTTAATTCCGGATGTCAGAAAAAGTGAATAATTGTATTTCTTGTGGGCATAGGGATTACCACTCTCTCTGTATTCCTTGTTTGGGGCCTGAGCACGACGTAGTCGGGTGTCGCTTTTGTGCTAGATTTAATAAGCGCACCATTAAACGTAGGTTAGATTGCGCTAGGCTTGTCTTCGGTAAGCGGTGTAATTACAATATGCCGTCGGATCCTCCGACGCCCGCTACAGCTAAGAAGCACAAGGAAAAATCGTTAAGGTCCAAGCAGGATGAGTCGTCCGTTCCGGACGCCGGTTCTTTAGAAACTACGGTGGAATCTGTAGATCCAGCCGAGGTTTCAGCTGAGTCTCAGGGGGAGCCGTTAATTTTGCAAGATGTGGCCTCTCAGGAGTCAGGTCAGGCTGAGGGGGCCTCTCAGGTTGCTGTACTCCCTTCTTTGCCTAAGGTGGTTAGGCCTTCTTCTGTCTCTAAGGTACCTTCCAAGGTCAGGCCTGGTTTGCCTTCCTCAGGTGTCAGTCCTAGTTCTGCAGGTTCTGTGCCTAAACAACACATGCTTAAAATGGC
>NC_056734.1:553866239-553999553 GCF_019279795.1 Protopterus annectens | reverse complement strand
ATGTTTTATATACCCCTGACGTCATGGAAGAGAAGACTGCAAACGACGCAGGACCCAAGACTTTGGAATTCAGGCCGACTGAGGGCAACCTGCCAACAGATTACCCAAATGTAATGACTGCAACCGTGAATACACTCGAACATCTACATTTATGGTAAGTGTACACAACTGTACTTTCTAAAATGTCCCTGTGATTTATTTTGCGTAGGGAAGAGACTGCGTTCTCTCTGGCTACACAGTTTAAGTTATTTCATAATAGTGATTCTACCTTAAAGTTTGTATTTTAGA
The DNA here is from genome assembly GCF_019279795.1 of Protopterus annectens. NCBI lineage: Eukaryota > Metazoa > Chordata > Ceratodontiformes > Protopteridae > Protopterus > Protopterus annectens. The sequence goes on along the minus strand of NC_056734.1, from coordinate 553,999,265 downwards.
ACAAATTGTGCCATCTATAAGTGATTTGGTCCCTTTTAAAGATAGGCTTTTGTATAAAGAGACTGTGTATATTTTAAAATATGGGACTTTGTTATTGGGAGGCTTGAATGAGTGTAATTGTAAGGATTTAGTTCACTAATTGATTGCTTGATTGATTAATGATTGTATTGTTTGATGTGTGTGTGTGTGTGTGTGTGTGTGTGTGTGTGTGTGTGTGTGTGTGTGTGTGTGTGTGTGTTTTTGTGTATATTTATTGTTTACTGGTTTGTAACTTGTATATTCTTGAAGGCAGTTTTGCCGAAGCGCTAGATATATTAAACGGCTTTTGCCTGTGGTTGTCATTTTGGAATATCCATTAAATGATCTTGGGTGTTTGTGTTTGTAAAGTCTAATAATTTTTGTGCCTGTAAACTAGGGGTCATGTAGGATTCCCAATTTATAGAGGAATAATTAGTCTTCCATGACTATTTGATTGAATGGCAAAAGTCTCCAGTAGGTATAAGTATGAGCCATTTCTTTCATGGGGTAATACAGAATGACTATTGCAGCTTGCTTGGATATATGGTATGGTTCTTTGTCTGTGGTAATCTGGATGTTGAACTCTAGTGCATCATCCTGTTTAACCAGCCTAGAGTTATGCTTATTACTGATGTAGATGAAGATACCTCCATGTTTGTGTGGAAGTTGCTGAAGTCTGGTCCTCTCTGCGGCTTTAAACCATGTCTCAGCAACTGCACAGATGTCTGCATCCTCCAAGGTGAGGAAGCATGACAATTCTTAATTTGTATTTGCTGTTGGAAAATGTTTTGGTTTCTAAGTTCTTTGTCGATATTTTTGAGTTCTCAAGTTGGTTGGGTGTAAAATTTGCTTTTATGAGCTGTGAGTTTCTTCTCTTATTGTAGTTTAATAATCAAATTCCATTGAGGGGGGTTTGAATTTGGCACAGTATTTTTGCTTTATGGGACAGAGGTCTGAAGGCAAGCATGGGCATAGAACATCCATAAATGTCGGGGCTTGTAATGTGGGATCATCACATTGAGAAAGGTGTTCCACTGAATTTCATCAGGTTATCATTTGCTATGGAGTAGTGTCTGAAGATTGGGGGTTACAGGTTTACTCAAGTCATGCACTTACTACTGCATGGTAGTCTGATTTGACCAATGATGGTGAAATAAAAATAAAAAATGCCACCAAACCCATACAGAACGGTAACATTTGACAAACTTTCTTGCAGAAAAAGACTAAGCGCTTTTACCCTGATGAAGCCCTGGGAGTTGCAGGGTGAAAGCGCTTAGTCTTTTTCTGAAATAAAGTTTGTCAAGTGTTACCGTTCTGTACGGATTTGATGGCATTTTTTATTTTTATTTCACCAGTTTTGAGTTTCTGCTCTTTTGGATGTTTTTTTCTGCTGTTTTTTTCCTGATTTGACCAATGATTCGGCTACTTGTGAGTACAGAGCACAGGGGCACTGCATTGAAGACCAGGTCCAGTATTTTTGAGCCCATCACTGAGATTTGTATTAGCTAGTGTAAGGATTTGGCAATAAGTCCTAGGAACTGTGTGCAGATTTGTAGTGGTTGTGTAAGTTCCGCTGTTAATGGAGGGATAGTTGAAATGATTAGGAATGCCTTTAAGGAGTGCAACTTTTTGTTTAGATTAATAGGATTGAGCAGTGCTCCCATTATAATATTTTGGACTTGGTTGAGAACTGACCCTGCCTTTAAAGAAAAAAAAAAAAAGCACTGTGGGGAAATGAAAAGGACTTGGCCAAATACAGAAGCCATAAGGAAAGATTAATTCCTTCCCTGAAGCAGTTGGAGTTGTCAGTCATGTTCCAAGCTGACCTATTTGGATGCCCCTAGAATGATGGCATTAATTAAAGTTGATTACCTTGTGTGTGTGTATTGCGGCATCACTCCTGGTGATGGTAGTCTATTGCTTAATGCTAGTTTTGCACCAATTTCAGATGCATATTCTGACGTCCATCATGTCCCTCCTGTTATGATTCAAGGAGATATGTTTTGAGTCATTCAGGTCCTTCACTCCCACGTAAGCAATGACCGTGTGATATGTGTACTTATGGTGAAAGGCCTTGAGGGCTGTAGTGGCACTGTGGATCCCGGCACCTGAGAGGCAGCTAACGGTCAATCTTTCCTTGCTCAGCCTCTTGAGTGGCAATATGTGTCTGATTTATGTAGTCACCTGTGACTAAGATGTTGCCATATGTACTGTCTTGGCCCTGCTATCTTAAGGGCTTTGGTTTGCTAGTTGAGTGATCCCTTTTTGTGGTTGTTTTCTGTAGTGTTTATGTATGTTTGCATGTTCATGTGATGCTGTCACCTGTATCCCAAACCTTCATCTAGGAGGCCTTTGTGGTTTAGGAAGGAATTTTTTAATTACCTCAATATAAGAAGACACTCCTTAAGACAGTGTCCATAGTTGTGTGAAGTGGGTGTCCAAGCTGACATGCTGGTTACGGTCTTCAGTCTTTTGAAGAGAGATGGTCTCTGATGTTAGTACATACTTGCAACTGTCATGTATGGAATTGTCTGTTGCATCACCTCAGTAGTCCTCTTACTATCAGGCTGGCAGCCTACAATGAGGTAAAGTGTGACTGCATGATATTTTGTGCCTGGTGAACTGGGGATTGCTAATGACAGGAAGGGTCAACTTACTAGAACACTAGTATGAACAATGAGTCAAAGCACCAGAGTTGCAATTAGACATACAGTACCAGAAAATGAAGGGTACAAAGGTCAGTAAAAGTGTGGCAACAGCTACCAGGTATGTAAAGCAGACACTGCCATCTTTGCTCAGTGCCACAACATTAGCTTAGTACAAATGATTGGCTCGGGTACCACCACAGCAGCTTAGTACAGTGATGAAGATGATCAGTATGCTGTGACTGGACTATCTTGGAATGGCTGCAGCAGAGTACAAAATATAGTAAAGGTAACTACGTAAGTAATGGTTTCTTGAAGACAAAGGGTACATACAGGCTGAGATGCCGCAGTTAATTTTACTTTAGATTTGAGGGTCATGGCAAGTATTAGACTTGGGCACAGAATGTCCATAACTGGCAAAAGTAGTGAAAGAGAAACCAAACTATGTGCCTGCAGCAAGAGAGAACTCCACCCTAACAGATATGTCTGTCTGCAAGTGTTCATAGGTACTCACAGCTTATCCTCATGCATCCACAACTGTGCTTGGTAATCTGCAGGAATATGTGGGTGTGCCCAATTGGATACTGTTCTCTTAGTACAGTACCTAATGAGGGTCAGAGGTGACTCCACTTCATAGGTTTTGTTAAAAGAATACAGAGCTGTCTTAAATAGTTTGCAGGTCTACTGTGGACTACGCTGTACTTCCCAGATGTAGTGGGGCTCAGTTCTAAGGTCAAGTCAGATTAGATATCCTCCAGTGCCCTTGTGTAGTGACATCCCAGCAGAATAAGTTGACATTGGCAGAAACCCTGTGTTTATAGAACAACTAGAGCACTCAGACCACTCAAACAATACACCGTCGCTATAGCCAGTTGCAAATTTCGCCCAGAACAATAACCGTACCCTTTACTGTCGCCGCCAGGAGATACCTTGGCAATGTGGTTCTAAATGCAGCAATTCACCAAAGCACAAAGGACAGAGATGTGTATTTAAATCCGCACTGGGACTCAAATTTAAGAGCAAAAACAGTCTTGCTTCCCAAGTTCTGATGGTGGTTCTGAAGTCAGTCAAGTCTACTTTGATATCCTTGAGGTTGTTAATATTTCTCCTGGCAGTTTTTGATTCTGTAGTCTGATTCCTCTTAGCCAGCAGTCTGCATGATGTATTTATTAAATTAGTAGGGTAACTGTGTAGCTTTCCCACTCTGTGTTTTCCAGTCCTGAATCTCAATATTGTGTTATGACTGCTTCTTGGTCTGCATACACATTCCTTGGGAGGCAGATGAGGTGTTGCAGTAACCAATTCTTGCAGAAACCGGGATATGGACTGCACAATCAAAAGTTTGATTAGACAGAAAATCAAAAAGTAAATGGTTTAATAGCACTCCCTTGCTGTCTTCATTATTCTGCAGATTTCCACAGTTTTGATCTGTCTCCTTCATGTGTACATACACTCTATATATTCATATGTAAAGATTTATTATGCTGCAAAACCTAACTCAATATTTCAGTAAAACTAGCATCCATGAACCGTGAGAGATTGGCTTTTAATATGGGCACTGTGTAGGGAATAAATTCTCAATCAGTTCAATTAGCCAATGTAGTGTGAGCCAATGACTGATGACAACACACACATTGGTAGAACACCTCTAGACCACTCAAATTTATATATAATTTATATTCACACAGATGCATGCATGTATTCATATGCAGTATTACGTATATGTACACTCTGTATGCACTGTTCATTCACAGATGTGCATGGTTTAGACTTTATCTGGAGATGAACAAATCCTTTCAGACTTCTCTGTAGGATTGGTTTTGTTGTAGTATCTTTACATTAGCAGGTCATTAACAGTTTAGAGTTCTTACAGTATGGGTCACAAAATAAGCAGCTGTAGGGAGCCCAGCCTGCAGTTAGGAAGCAATATAAAAAAATAAATAAATAAATGGGAAGTGATGCGTAAATCTTAAGGCAGTCTGATACTACTAGTGTGTTGTTTCCTTTCCACTTAAATAACAGCTGTTTCTGAAGGAAACACTCTCATCTGCCTGTCTATTATATTATAACTGGATTTGAGCTCTGCCAGGGTTGCTAGATGTTTTCTATTTCCTGTAGTTCGCAAGGCAGGATGAAGGACCCATGAAGCTACTAATAAGAATGCTTTCATGTATGTCTGTCAATAAAACCACAAATTAATTAGAAGTTCCTTTCATCTTAAGCCTTAAAAAATAGCCTTTGTATTTATTGAATGTGATGTGTGTTTGAAAGGTCACTGTATTATGTATTCGTTAAACTATTACTAAAATATCACAACTTAAGGTAACCAGTTCAAGCATGTTGGCAAAAATAGACTCGTGCATGCCATTTCTTAGATCAGTAACTTAACTTTTGCAGTTACCTGATTTGTAACAAATCTCTAAGTGTGCGTATTAAAATAGTTTCTCCGCAGCAAACTGTAACTTTGATAATGAGTCCTTTTTGTTTCATTGCCTCCGTTGTGCTCATGTCAAAATGGCTAGCACAATTGGGGGGGGGGGGGGGTCTTGCATGTAATATGGGTGGTGATTGTCCCTACTACAGCTTCTAGGGTTTCATGTTTACTTTCTTAATCGTATTTGTATTACTTTTTATGATCTAACTCTGTGACCCATCCATTTTCAAGAAGAGCTGTTTGCTCAACTGTTCCTTTGGCAGTGAACAGAACTTCTCAGTATTTTAACCCAAAATTCTGCCCATTAGAAAGTTGCATCATCTTTAACTCCCTCTGTTCATATTGTGAGTTTCCGGTTTGTTAAATATAGTGACCGCAAAGAAACACAATGCCACCCCTTTGGTGAAAAGAATTGAAGTCACTAGTTCTTGTACTTAGTACATTGTGTATATCTGATTTTGTTTTATCAGAATGCTGATGTCAAAACATGTAAACTAACGTATCTGTGGCTGTACCTGCAGAATTCCTACAACACACATGAGATTTTAAAAGATGCTGTCTCTTGCTTGAATGTTGGTTTTGATGGTTTGAGCACTAATGGTACAGTAAAGCAGTGAATTTTCCAGGTTATTAGAGAAAAGTGCAAAGTGTGGAAAATTTTCATTTCTTAACAACCACAAAAAGAGCATGTTCTGCATTTCCTGTGTCAGACTTTTTCTATCCCGTCTTTGGTTCTGCATATGCAGATGTTTGTGTTTCACTGTTGCAGTCATTACATTTGGGTTATCTGCCTACAGGTAGCCCTCAGCCAGCCTGAATACCAGAGTCTTGGATTCCTGCGTCAGATGCTGTCTCTTCTTCCATGACGTCAGGTCGTCAGGGGTATAAAACATGCAGCCGATGCCATTAAATCAGTCTCTCTTGCTGTGCGGTGCCCGAAGCAGAAGCAGTTCAAAAGTGCCAGTCGGCCGACTCCTGAAATTTTCGTTTTCGAGTTTCAGAACCAAAGTCTTCAAAAAAGCTAAGTACCCCATTGGGATCCTTTCTTGCTACTTAACCGATGTCAGTAAAAGTTAACAATTGTCTTACCTGCGGAAAGCAAATACCTCATAAAGATTTTCATTCGTACTGCATTCCTTGCTTAGGCCCAGACCACGACGTCCCTCGCTGTTGGTTTTGTGTCTTATTCAACCCCCAAACTATTCATCGTCTGTCTATTTTTGCAGCAAATTATTTTGGTACTCTGTATAACTATCCAGAAATGACTTCAGTAAGCCATCCGACTACCGATATTCCGAAAAAATGTAAGGATAAAGACTGAGACAGACCGCATGGGTCCAAAACTGACTACACTTCCGTTAAGCTAGTTGCCAGTTCGCTGCTACTCAGTGAGGCGCTTTTGTAGCCCCTGATACCTGCTACTTCAGATTTGCAGGCCTCTACTGAGACCCATTTGGAGTCTGGTATGCCACAAGATGCTTCTTTGACCATGGAACCTGCGGATGTCACTGTCTTGGATGGGTCCAGAGCCGCTGTGCAGGCACCGGCTTCTGAGGGTGTATTTAGGCCTGCAGACTTGCATTTTAAACCAACGCCATCTTCTTCATCCAGGCCTAAAACTCAACCCATGCCTAGAAAACAGACATTCAAACCAGATGCTCAGGCCAAGCCTTCCCCCTCTAAGAGACCTAGAACTGATTTTCCTTCTGATTCTTCTGATCAGGATTCTGATATTTCTGTTTCTTCTGATTACGAGGATTTGCCCTTATCTACCTATGAGGATTCTGATGCGGAGGATTCCATTCCCTCTGCTTCCTCTCCAGAAGATTTTTCTTTTGGTGAACCTTGCACACTCTTTGGGAGCATTTCCGATGGGAAAGTCAGGATTACTTTGACTCTAAAAAGAGGCTTAAGGAATTCTTACTCCTGCCTCAACACAAGCCTTTAGCTATCCCTCCTGTACTGGGCATTGTAGATGATGCCTTCTCGGAATTTAGCCTGGCCCCTGACACCTTTCCTCCTGCTCCCAGAAAACCTGATGCGTATTACAGGGGTACCTGACTCTCACAAGTTCCTCTCTAAAAATCCTACTGCGGATCCTGAGACCCTTTCACAGGAACCCAAGGGGCATTAAGGCCACTACTGCCAAAAATCCTACCCCCTCTGATAGAGATTCCAGGGGGCTGGATAGATAGGGTAAGAAAGCATACACTTCTGCAACATTAGCCATTAGGGCCTTAAAGTGCCAGTTTCATATGTTGAAGCATCAGCTGCATATAATTGGATTGCTTAAACAGAAAATGATGTTGATTCCTGACTGCTGAAAATAAAGAATTGCAGGATTTAATGCATTCTGCTGAATAGGTGGGAAAACATACTTTTCAATGTGATTTTGATTCATTAGAGGCATCTTTCAGGGCTTCTGTCACTGGGTCTGTACTTAGAAGGCATGCTTTGCTTAAGGAGCACTCTTTGCCAGATTGTTAAAGCTAAATTACTGGATGCTCCCTTAAACCATGACCGCCTGTTTGGCAACAAAGCAGAAGTAGTACTTAAAAAGATGGAGGAAAAAGCTAAATCTATGCAAACTGTTAAGTATTTCCTGCAAGTACAGCCTCCCAGATTTAGGAGGCATTGGCCCTCTAAGAATTGGTCCTTTCCTGCCTCTTCCAGTCCTTCTCAGTCAAAATCCAGAACCAGCAGAATACCCAGGCTCCAGCCACAGGGTGCGCACAAGACTAAGCAGTGGGGGGCTCCCACTTCCAAAGCAGGGAGTAGTAAGACTCCCCCCTATGGTAAATTGTCTCAATGACTTAACTTTAAACCTTCCAAGCTGTGCTCAACTGACTGTTCCTTTAGAGGGAAAGATAGCCCATTGCATTCATTTCTGCTATAAGCACCATGGAAAACCTACCCCACAGGGGATAAGATCACATTCCACTAGGGCTTCATCTACCTCTACAGCCTTCCTCAGAGGAGTCCCTACCAGGGACATCCTAGAAGCTGCTACCTGGAGCTCTGTACATAACTTCACCAAGCATTACCACATGCCTATTATTTCTAAATCCAGAGCTGGTTTTGCCACTGCAGTCTTGCAGGGCTTTAATAGCTGGTCCTAATGCTCTCTAACTTCCTCCTCCCTTCCTTAGCTTTGGGAATCAACCCAAATGTAATGATTGCAATAGTGAAACACGAAGAACATAGTACAGTTGTGTACACTTACCATAAATGTAGATGTTCGAGTGTATTCACTATTGCAGTCCTGGTTACCCTTCTCCAGCCCTCTGACTTCTCTTGGCTCTACCTTTGCTTCTTGTTTGGTGTATTTAAGCTTTCTGGTGTATTTGCTTTTTGATGGAGGTGTAACATAACATATAATTGCTCCCCATTGTGGGGGCACCTGACACCTGAGGCAAGAAAAACTGATGTAATGGCGTCTGCTGCATGTTTTATACCCCTGACGTCATGGAAGAAGAGACTGCATCCAATGCAGGAATCCAAGACTCTGGTATTCAGGCCTTCTGAGGGCTACCTGCAGGCAGATAACCCAAATGTATTGACTGCAACAGTGAATACACTCAACATCTACATTTATAGTAAGTGTACACAACTGTACTTTCTGGACTGCAGTGTGCTATTATAAAAACAGTGCATGTTGGCAAGAGAAACTCATAGAATCTTTAATCTCCATAATTAGATGTCTTAGTTTGATGTGCAGCATTAGATGAGAGCCTCATCCTGTCAATTGTCTTGACATGTAATAGAACTGCAGGAGAGAAAGCACCTGATTTCGCCACACCATAAGTTCAGTTCTCTGATTTTGAACTTTCTTGCCTTTGATGTAGATTTCTAAGTGTGCTCCAGCAGCAGTTCCTTTGTTTTTCATGATTTCCCATCCTCTCTTTAACCAGGTAGTTGGTAACTAAGATTGGAGAGGTGTGGGCTTGCTGACCGACACAGGAGGGGTGGTGCACTTGGTCACCCTGTAAAAAAAAAAAAAAAAAAAATTTGATTAGAGTTCCTGGCCCATTGACCGTGGTGATGTGGGGTCCTGGTTGAGTGATCTCTCTGGAGATCATTGTAAAGCAGATCACCTGTTCATTTACCCCTATCTCTCCTGAATATTTTCCCCCCCTTATAACTGTGGTTCTCCAGCTTTCACATCCTCACTCTCTCTGCCCTCCTTACCTTCAAGTTTTCCATTGACATTTTCTTTACATTTCATCACAAACTTCTGGCTCAGTTTGGTTTAATTTGCACATTATTCTAATTGATTAAAAGGGTGGGGTCAGGTGTATGACTACCTAATTACAGAAGAGAAGGTAAGACTGTGTAAAAATGTAAGCATAAGGATAAGAGACTATGCAGTGCAGATAAATATTGATGGAAAAAGCGTTGTTTGTTGTACACCAGACAGTAGAATTTGGATGACATGATGCAAGGCACTAATGAATATTGATTGGTTTATTTTGGGAGTGAGGAGAGGATTACTTCTCTGAATTTGAAATTGACAAATGCATTTGGGTGTACATGCTTTGCTGTAGACCAGGGTTTATGAAGAACAGTTGAGGTAAAGGTGGATATGAAATTACAAAAGTGACGGGGGATATAGAAGATGAAAAGAAATATAAAGGAAGTAATTGTGTTGTGCTGTCAAAATGTTATTTGCATATTAAGGTATATAAGTTGGGTGACTTAGTGTAATTGTTGTATTGATTGAATATTAAAGCATTGGCATAGTGAAATTCTCTCCAGGTGGATTTTGTGCTTAGATCTGAATATGGAGTTCAAACTTTTGATGGAAGGTGGAATGTATTCCGAGACTCTAGAACATGTTATTAGACCCTCTATATAGTATCTATCTATATATATATATATATATATATATATATATGTGTGCATATGTATGTATGTAACTATATATATATATATATATATATATATATATATATATATATATATATATATATATATATATACACACACCCACACACACACACCATCATCATCCCCTTTTCCCCATTTACATGGGGTCGGGGTATCGTATTAACTGTCGCCAACTCTCTCAATTCAGTGCCACTCTCCTGCCTTCTTCAACACTCATGCCTGATTGTCACAGATCTTCTTTCACTCAATCCATCCACCTCTGCTGGACGCCCTCGCTTCCTCTTACCTTCTTCCTGTCTGTCCCAAATCTCCCTCACCAGATTGTCTTCTGCTTTTCTACACATGTGCCCATACCATCGTAATCTGTTCGCTTTGATCTTTTCTGCAATTGGAGCTACTTTGGCTTCTGCTCTTATGTCCTCATTTCTTCGCCTGTCCCGCAGTGTGCATCCTACCACCTTTCTCAGGCACTTCATTTCCATCACCTCTAGCTTCTTCAACTGTTCTGCCTTTACTGCCCAGGTTTCTGTACCATACAGTAGTACTGGTCGCACCACTGTCTTGTACACCTTACCTTTCAGCTTCTTTGGCATTCTTCGGTCGTATACTACACCTGATACTCTATGCCAGTTGGCTGCAGCCCCTCTGATTCTAGCTTTGACCTCTTCATTCAGACTACCCTTCTCCTCAACCACCCCTCCCAGATACTTGAAGCTGTTTACCTGTTCCACTATCTTCCCATCTAGCTCTATTCTAAGCTTCTTCTGATTTCCCCAATCTGCTGCCATTACCACTGTCTTATCTGTGCTTAGTTTCATCCCATGTGCCTTCAGATTTGCATTCCATTCTCCTATCCTTTGCTGAAGTTCTAGATCAGAGTCTGCCTATACTGCCACATCGTCTGCATACAGCAGCTTTGTTGCTCTGACCCCTCCAACCTGTTTGCTGATGTAGTCCATTACCAGTATGAACAGCAGTGGGCTGAGAGCTGAACCCTGGTGTACACCCACTCCCACTGGGAATCCCTCAGTGAGAGCAAACGCTGTTCGTACTTTGTCACTGGGTCCTTGTACATAGCCTGTACTAATTCTACCAGTGTTTCTGGGACTTCAAACCACCGCAGTACTGCAGTTCCTGTATACACACACACACACGCACACACACACACACACACACACACACACACACACACACACACACACACACACACACACGCACACAGATGCACACAGACGCACACCTCATTCATCCAGATACAGTTCATTAAAACTGGGCCAGGTTTTGATGAGCTGCGTTTCTGTCATCTGTAAGGGAACAGCTTTCCATTCACCTTTTTTTTTTGCTAAGTAATGCTTCATTTTTCTGTTTGTTTGAAAATTACTTGCCGAGTTTTGTCTACTGTCATTAAACACTTGCTGCTAGAGAGCTACCTAGATCTTGACATTCATAACCAGAGGGCTGGAGTGCATCTGAATAGAAAATCCAGCAATCTGCTGTTAACTGTAAAAATAAGTATTGTTCTGAATTGTGCTGCAGTTCATGAGACTTATTTGTTGAACTGCTGCTGTGTGTAACTGTATTTTTACTACTGCACTTCGTAAGCTGTATTTGTCGATATGCTGCTGTGTTTTTACTTCTGTACCTTATACTCACTGTGTTCCTGCATTTTAGCGTAGGCTAGATTCAGATCTACTGAATCTAGACTTTGTTACCACTTGTGCTCCGAAACCAACCAGCTTACATTGAGAGCCCCCCTGCACCTTGTGGCAGAAGTATGCAGCCAGGGACCATTCTGAGTTGGAGTTTTCTGCAAAAGGCTCTGGGTGGGCTTCTCAGATTGGCTGTTTGGGCTAAATGTGTTCTCCAAATGGTTGGTTTGGGAAAATCTGTTCTCTGATTGGTAGTTTGGGTTAAATCTGTTTGAAACTTGGCTGTATGCAAGCCTCGCATTTGCATGGGTTCACACACACTGTGCAGCATTGGGCAGTGAGGGTTACCATTGGCAGTTATAGATGCAAGCATCTTGTTTGTTAATTTTCCCTTGGTACACTGCTTGTACTCCGTTGGAGGTTTCTTACTATTCTGCTTCACTGTCAGGTGAAACATTCAGCGTAGCTTCCAAGTCTTGCCTCTATCCCTTCTTAATTTAGAAGATTTTTCTCCATCTGCCTCACCTGGTCTTTCCTGTCCACTCCCACTTTCTGTCCACATTAACTCACCTAGCATTATGGATGGACAATTTCCTGCACTTTTTCCACCCAGCCGAGTCAACATGGGTATCCTGAGGCAATGTAGCAATCGCATCGTGTACTCTGACAACCTACTTCTTCTAGTTCATACAAATTAAATTTGTGAGAGATGCATCTATATTAAGAAACTAAAATTTGGGCTCTCATGCTCACCAGACAGTACATCTGACATTAAGCAGGTTGGCCGCATGCACACTTCACCTCCTACACCAACCAGACCAACAACACACAAACCTACATATGCGGAGGTCCTCACCGAAAGCTTACCTAAACATCAGAGACCTCCCAAACACAAGCATGCTTCACATAATACATCTCCTGCAGAACATAGTACACATATTAGCTCAGGCACCAGTGACTCACCAGACAAGCCCCTAAGGCAAACACAAAACCAGATATCTTAGTTGTAAGTGACTGTATTATGAGAGAGACAGATGTCACACTGACCAGGTTGTATAAGGAAAAGGTCACTGTCAGCTGTCTGTCAGGTGCCAGGATCTGTCACATCATGCACTGTCAAGTCTCTCAAAAGGTACTGTTTTGACTCTGTCATAGTCCATGTTGGTGTGAATGACTTGAGACGTACTTCACTGGACTATATGAAGAGAGATATGACCAAGTTCGCTTGTGTGTCTTATGCAGGTATGTCCCTAGCCTTAAGAAGCATTTTACCTTCACCTAGGATGATGCCTCAATCCAAACTAGAAGACTGACTGTAGTAATTGGCTTAGTTTCTGGTGTCATTCTAAGGGGATCCAGTACCTATCAGCCTGGGATGATGTGATCGACAGACCTTGATGCTTTGCCAGAGATGGTCTTCATCTGTCACCTCTGAGATTTCAGTTACTGGCTAAGGCTCTTGCCATCTCCATATTGTCTTTTTTAGGCTATGCCACAAGAACAAAATTCCTGAAGTAAAAATACCCTCTAAAAACAATCTCAAGGTTATGCTGCTACCCTAGGAGTCTGCATCTGAAACTGCACACACTGGAAGCAGTCCTTAATCTGGAAGATGCTGACATATGTACAGTCAGAGACCTGGTTTAAGGCCACAGAAAGCACTGTAGCCATACCAGGTTATAATTCCTTCCACACATTCAGACCTCAAACCGAAGGTGTGAGAACTAAAGGAAGCAGTGTATCAATATTCATCAAAGATAAATACACTTCAAGATTGGTTAAACAGAGCAACTCCCAGGTGTAACAACAGGTACAACTGACTTGTTAGTAAGATCCCTCTTCAAGTCATTGCCAGCTATAGGTCCCCCTCCACGCATCAGGACACATACTTGGTCTACTTGGATCTACCTGAGTCGATCAAGATGCAACCGAACACCCTGGTTTTGGGAGCATTTAATTACTTGCACTGGGTTAACTGTACATGTACAAACACACTTGTCCAAAGTTCCTGGACTTGCATTAACTCCCGTGCCCTGGATCAGTTGGTTGAAACCCCCACAAGGGGCTCAAACATTCTGGATCTCATGCTCACCAACATGGGGATCATTGCACCTCCAAGTGTGCCGGCCCTCCCTCGTGAAGTCTGAGCACAAGTCAGTCCCATTGGAGGGAACAATAACACCAGAATCCCCCCTTGTAGCTGTGATGTCCCAACACTGGCCCAGTAATCAAAGAGCCTCACTCCTCACCACTGACAATAGTGGGGAACATGCACACTGGGAGGATGACAAGTACATACACAGTAAAGTGCAATTTCCCTTAAGAGCACACAGAGACCACAGTCAGTCTGGGGTCGGTTTCTCCCTCTTTTTCCAGATCCCCAATAAGACTCCCCCAGACATAGCTATAGGGTTGAGATCTCAGCTGAGTGGCCATACCAAGACCTCCAGCACCTTCTCTGTCCAACCAGTGCTTCATGTCCCTGCCCGAGTAGCTCGCACACACACGCGCGCACACACATTTTGAGCACACGCACATTTTGAGGTTTGATTTACACACACACACACACACACACACACACACACACACACACACACACACACACACACCTACCTAGGAAAGGCTGGCACAGGTTTACTAGCTATGCCCCCTTCTGCCCAGAGAAGTAGTTTCCACTGCCACCAGTGACTAGTTATCAGCTACTTTAAGGCCCTTAGCAAAGGGTGGCCAATCCTACTGTGTAATGTTACTATTAATCCAAATGGTATTTTGACCAAGAGCAAAGCTGTTAGGAGTGGCCTGCACATTGTCACCAAACAGTTATGCAAGTACTCTTAAGAGCTTAAATACGTCTCACAAATATCAGCCACAAAGATAGGTTTAAATATATTTAATAATAAATAATAAAAGAACCAAGAAAGTACTTAGTAAATCATCACAGTAACTTTAGGGTTCAAAATCCCAGGAAATATTTAAAAAGCATTATAGGACAGCCTCAAATATATACCCAAAACATCTAAAAAGAAGTCACTGTACCCTAGATTTACTTATGCATAGTAAGGCATGTGTGGTGAATGAATCTTCTAGCTGATGTTGTCATGTCAAAGACAAATACAAAATGCCCAGTCACTCTCTCAGCAGAGAATTCTTAAATTAATATCAAATATTACTGCTGGGATACTTGCAGCATGACATCACTTATTGTCACCTGACTTCAGATCCCAGGCTCAATAACCAGTTCTAGAAACTGCTAGCATTTAGCATCTCCCTGTGAAAATACATAGCCTTCAGATGTTTGCAACTGCTGGAAGACGTAAAACAATAAAACATTAACAAAAAGTGCAGAAGGTTCCCTAGTTTTAGACATCCTGTCTCCTTGCTCCACTGAAACCATCTCTTTTACTATGCGGTTTTAAAACAATTTAATTTCAACTATTTTCCTGAAGTTTTGCAAGTTAACCTTTTATGTTCCAGTTTCCACTGTTACAAATATATACCTTTACACAGCTACAATAGTGTATATACACTGGTAACACAAGCATATGAATCATGTTCATATTCACAAATGACATATAATTATTTACAAAATTCCAGCAAGCTGGGCTGGCAGTATTTCCTTTTGTGACAGTAGCAAACAGACTACAAAACTTTTCCAAGGCCAACTATAGCCTCTTACAAGATGGCATAAATAGCTTCATTGCTCCTCCACAACAGATGTAAAGGACCAGACCTCCCAATCGTTCTAAATTACTCTGTTTTTACAGAGTTTTGGGGTCCAAATGAAGGGGTGCCACGATTCCCGAGTGGCACCCTTTCATTTCCGCTTTTTAAAATTTTTGCGCAGTCGGAGCTGACATCATCACGTGCGCAATGACGTCAGCTCTGTCAGGCTACCAGCCAGTCGGAATTGAGCTCCCGGAGCTCACATCATTTCCGGCTGGCTGAGAAACAGCGGGAAGCACTGAAACGGAAGCTAATTGCAAGCTGGTGGGCTTTGGAAATGGCGGGAAGCGCTGAAATGGAGTTTGCCAAGCCGGGATTAACATGGGGAACTAGCAGCAGTTTGCAGAGGATTAGTGGCAGCCGAGCCGATGGAGTTCGCGTTCGCCGAGCACAGAAGAGCATGGGAATTTAGCGAGAATTAATAGCAACTACTCAGGGTAAGGTGTGTGTGTGTGTGCGCGCGCGCGCGCTATGGGTCATAAAGGGAATTCTGCAAGTTATAAAAATAACTTTGACTTAGTTAATTTTAAATTTCACCCATCTGCCTTTCAACACTCTTTGCCTCTCTATAGTCAAGGCCTTCAAAAATAGAGTTATATAAATGCATATATGAAGAGGCTTATGACATTCTGAAAAATGAGAAACAGATTTTAAATTATGAGGAGAAACAAGTTCTAAAACAGCTGAAACAAGATATTTCCATTGTTATTACTAAGGCAAAGGCATGACACAGTAGTGTGTGACAAGCTGCTTTATGAGGGTGAATCCCTTGCAATGTTTCCTATTTAAAACTAAGTAATACTCCTACACTAAGATATTGCTGAATTTCTTTCATACTGGGTTGACCAGGGTGCAGTATTATACCAATTAAGAATACAATTGATGACGAATGTAATCACACTCCAGCTGTTTTATAGTCTTTCAAATGCCCACAACTCTGTGTATGTGAAAATGCCCCCATATAATGCACTTGGTGGATAGAGGTATTCAGGCTCAAACCCTGTACCTTTGGTACAGGGTAAAACTAGCCTACTATCCCTAGCCACCACCACCATTTCTGAGTGAGTTGAGAGCTATGATGAGAAGTGAGAACATTTTTTTTTCTCTAACAGTTGAAAGTTATGCTCTGAGCTTTGTCCAGATTTTTTTTTTTGTACTAAGAGTTGAGAGAGCTATGATGAGAAGTAAGAGCATTTTTTTGTGCTAAGAGTTTAGAGCTATGATAAGAAGTGAGCACACAATTTGTATTACCCCATTATTGTTTTTGTGCTAACAGTTCAAAGATATGGTGAGTGAGAAGTGAGAACTGAATTTGTATTCCCCCATTATTGGCTTTGTTGTTTGTCCATGTTTTTTGTGTTGAGGTTAAGAGCTATGTTGAGAAGTGAGAAATGAATTCACTAAATGATGGCTATTAAGTTTCAGTCTTCCTATTTTTCAGGCAGCTGCTGATTTGGGATAATAGTATATTGTTCTGAATGTAGTGCATAGAGTCCTGGGTTCAAAACCTGCCAGTGCAATGCATGATGGTAGCACATTTTATTCTAGCAACTTTACAAAATTATACAAGCAATGTTTAAAATGTGTCCCTGATTTTTGACCTTTTGCCCCCCCCCCCCAAAAAAAAATGAAATTGAAAATAATTGCGAGACGCTGTGCAAGATGCCTATGGCTTACACTACTGTCATTCTATTTATAGTGTGGGTATGGAAGCAGACTTTTCTGATGGAAAAGTTCTGAATTGGGCAGTTTTGTCATTATTGGTTCATGTGTTTTGTTTCATTGCCTACAGTACAGATTACTGGTAAAATGTTCAAACAATAAATTTAAAATGCGCTCTAACGTGTGTTGTATTATACAAGGAATATAATTTAATAAAGTCAGGAAGGTGTATAAAGAAAAGAACACACGTATGTTTCTTGTTTTGTGTGCAAGGGGCCAATGATTTGAAAACAGCACAAAGGTAATCTTTATCCATCACTGGCCAGATGCATTTTCTGTGGATGTGGTGTGGGTTTCAATGAATGTGAGTTACAAGGGCAAAGTTTAATGTCAAGCCTATTTT
The DNA here is from genome assembly GCF_019279795.1 of Protopterus annectens. Lineage (NCBI taxonomy): Eukaryota > Metazoa > Chordata > Ceratodontiformes > Protopteridae > Protopterus > Protopterus annectens. The sequence goes on along the minus strand of NC_056734.1, from coordinate 553,981,844 downwards.
CATTGTGAGACCGTATTGCTTTGTTTACCAGATGATGTCTTTTAGTGTTTCTGCATTGTTGTGCTGTAAAATATAAAAATAAAATTCAAATCATTGTAGAAGTAAAGCAGTATGTGCATACATTAGTATTTATGGTAAATGGGGCAAAATAGCCAGGTAACAGGACACTGGAATGGCTGCAGGGGGACTCTGGTGTCATGTTTTGGTTGTCTCTTTTTCAATTTGTGTTCGAAAGTTGGTATCCCACAATTCCATCGGAGTGGGTGGGGTTACATAATTATCTATGCAAATTAGATGTTAATCAGCGTACAGATTTGTACCTATTTTTCATGGGCCTTGTCCAGATTTTTGATGTTTCCAGGTTGAGAGGTATGGAAAGGACACCTATGCTGGGATTTACACCAAGGCTTTATATGGGCATCTACACAATTGTATTAACTCCACTGTACCTGACAGGACCAAAGCAAAATCCTCAAGGAAGAACAAACCTGCCTGGTGCCGTCAGCCATAAACAGGCTATACAATAAGAGGAAGATGAGTGGGGAGGAACAGTCTCCAACCTGGAAGCACTCCCTCCTCAACTTAAGCAAATAAGACATGTAGTAAAGTCTTCTAAAGCTAACTATGAATCCTAATTAGCATCCTTAGCTATGGATAACGATAAGGTGTTCTTTAGTTACAGCCGTAACCTCAAACGAAAAGCCCAGCTTTGTGCAAAACTTGTTAATGTACTACTTGTACAGAACTTGTGGATATAGCCAACCTTCCGTCTAACAGGTTCAGTGAAAACTTAACTCCCACGTCCCTGCCACATATACCCCAAAGCATCCCTACCCACCTGTCCACTATCTAGTATGTCTAAGGAGCAGGGCTTAAACATCCTCTCCAAGGCCAAAAACACAGCCTCTGTGGGACCACATAATATCCCAGGCTGCATTCTAAATGAATTAAAACATGAATAGGCAACACCATTGTTTTCTCTTATTAACCAGCCTTGGCACTGGTTTCATCCCTGTTGAATGGAAAACTGCTACCGTTATCCCTTTGCACAAAGGGGGTGGATCTGCTGATCTCAGGAACTAGAGACCTGTACACCTATCCAACCGTATACCAGCCTTATCTGCAAACCCATGGAGCAAGTAATCCTGGACCTTATCAACAAAGATATAGGTAATCTCCAAACTTTTGACCCTATCCAGTTTGGTTTGGTCAAAGGGAGATCATGCCTGTTAAACATGGTGGACTTGTTTGAGATGGTCACTAAAGCCCTAGACGAAGGTAAAACTGTGCATACGGACTACCTATACTTAGCCAAGGCCTTTGACGCAATCCCCCATTCAGGAATTATTGATGAACTCACCCAGCCAAGTATGAAATCTTGTATAGTCAAGTCGGTTGCAAACTGGCTCACTAATAGAGCACATACAGTTAAAATAGGAGACTGTACCTTCTCAAGCAGACCAGTAACCAGTGTGTCCCACAGGGATCAGTTCTGGAGCCCCTACTCTTCAGAATCTACTACTCCAAAGTACAGGCAAAAACAAAAGGTCTGTGGCTGACAGTTTGCTGATGACTGTAAACTGGGAGCTGTCATGGAGTTCTCTAACAATGTCAATATCCTGCAAGAGGGACTTAGCCAGACTAATGTTTGGTGCCAAAGTTATGGAATTAATGCATTTATTATCCCCTTTGGCAAGGGCGATGTTCCTGCAAACCACCACATAAATAGTAATCCCTAAGTATGCAATCAGTGGTGAGAGACTTGGGTATGCAGGTTGATAGCAACCTTACTTTTGATCACCATATCTGCACTGTAGTAAGAAGGGCATTCTATATTGCCCATCTTGTAAGTAAGGACATTGCCCCTAGAACTAAAGAGGTTATTACCCCCCCCCCCCGTACTCTTCCCTTATCAGGCCAATAACCGAGTACAGTGCTCCCTTTGGTATGTACCTCTTCAAGCACCTACAACAGCTGGATAGACAAAGAAAATTTAGGGCCTTCAGCATATGTCCTATGTGGACAGACTGAAATCACTGTAATTTTACTCTGGGTCCAGATTTCTCAGAGGTGACCTCTGCCTTGCATATAAAGCAATCTCTGACCCTGTCCTAATGGAAATGCAGCACATTCGGAAGTCAAATGGTGCAGACCTTAGTAGTCACTAATCCAGTCTCAGTGCCGACATCATGAGTGCAAGCACTCACGACACCAACACTCTTGACAACATATTCTGGTTCGGAACTGTTGTTGGTTCCTCTTGAACCTAAATTAGATTTTTTGATAATTACTACAGCAGCCAGAACCAGATATTCACCTTCAATAGACCCTTTTCTGGGGGCATTAGTATAGCCTCTTTTTAGAAAGGCCTGAATCACCATCAGGGATGTCCATGCATTCCACTAGAAGCCTTTCAGAATTGGATGTTGTGCGCCATGTCGATCAGCTGCTGACGGCCAGTGGGATCCCCACCCCAGCTAAGGTTATACTCCCTATTGGAGGTAGCAATATTTCTCCTCGGACTTCAACTTCAACTTTTGTGCAAGCTTCAAAGCCCCCTGATTTGACATCATCTTCAGCACCCACTGCCTCAGCTCCACTGGTGGACATCACCATGGTGTTAGTCGTCCCTGTGGCTTCCAGTGCATTCAGCACAGTCTCTCTCAGGATCGTGGCTGTCCTGTCAGCACCAGAATTCATGGCTCGGCACCGATTTTTCTGTATGGTGCCATCCATGGTTCCGGGTGTCTTTTCAGTGCGTAGCCCTCTTGAGACTCTCTGCCTGGTGACTGGTTCATCGAAGCGGGGTGTGACCCTGGTTCCGAGGTGGTTCTGCTCAGTTCCAGGTTCCCATCCCTCTTCGGGTAGGCTGGCTTTCCAGGCAGTGGAGAGAGCCTTTGCCTCAGCAGGTAAGCCTTTGGTGTCAGAACCATTACCTCTCCCTCACTCTCTGAGCTGCAGCTGACACAAGTCACTATCGTAGGGCACTGGATGCAAGAGCCTCAGGTCACCCTGGCCCAGGGTGCTACTTCTTCGGAGATTCCCCAGAAGGTCCCACTGAGGAAGTACACCGTAAGAAATCGTTCAAGGAAACAAGTAGCCTCCCTTGAAGAGTCTTTAACCGAAGACACAGATTACAATGAAGGGGAAGGGCCCCCACAGTCACCCCTTGATGAGGTCTCCTTTGGAGACATTCTAGAAATGTTGAAACGGAGGGGTGGCTGGAAGCCCTCCAACCCTTCTTTCAAGGAGTCAATGTTCCTGCAGGCTTTTCATGCCCAGCCCCCTACCTCCTGGGTGACCCCACCTGCAGACGAGTTCATACAGGTAGTCATGCAACATGCTTAGAAAAGTCCTGACACCACTGAATCGATCCCATGGAGGCCAGATAAAATAAAGGGCTTTTAGTAGATGGCATGGTGATGGCGGCTGCTACCAGGAAAGAACTGGCTGAGCAGAGCCAGACTGTTCACCCACCTAACAAGGAGTCACGGGCGGTGGACAGATTAGGGAAGTGAATCTTTGCTTCATCGACCTTTGCAGTTAGGTCTTTGAACTATTTGGCACACTTCACCAGGCTGCAGAGAGACTTGATTACGGAAACATGGCTAAAACCTAGCACCAAGGATGAAGAAATCATCCCTCCTGGGTATAACATTCTCAGATCTGATCGTCTAACTAGAAAGGGTGGGGGAACAGCCGTCATGTTTAAGAACACGTTGAGCGTCACTACGAACCCCCTCCAACCCCCAAAAATTCCTAACCTTGAACTGCTTGCCCTAAAGCTATCCCTCAACAAACAAAAAAGTATTAATCTCATAGTAGTCTATATACCACCAGGAAATAACATTGAAAACCTTGAACATATCCTTAATTGGTTAGCTACAACCTATCCCCAAGAAACCATAATACTAGGAGACGTTAATATCGATTGGTCCCTCTACTCCAATCACTCAACTCCTCTCCCCATTAACTTGCATGGCTTCTCTCAAAATATACTATCTACCACCAGAATTGGGAATGCTCAACAAAAGGAGAGCATCATTGACTGGATCCTTACTAACAAAGCCCCAAATAACTATATTGCAGGGACTCTTCCCAATGACCTTAGTGACCACCTTATTACCTTTATCTTAAAACACAAATGTCCAAAATCAAACCATCCCCAAACCAGGCTGGTCAGGAACAGTAAGAATTTTGTCCCACAACATTTTCTTGCTGACCTCAAAGCATGTAACTGGTCCTCCCTAAAAACGCTCCCCTTAGAGGACAGTGTCTCTTATTTTAATGACACTTTCCTTAAGATACTTGACGCTCACGCTCCTAAAAGACTGACCAGGACCAAGGAACGTATTGCTCCTTGGCTAACAAAAGACACCAAATCCAAAATTAAACTCCGGGATCAGGCCTGGAATAAATGGAGAGCTACCAAAAACCCCCTGGACCGGATCAAGTTTCTTCAGCTTAGAAACTCAACCAAATTAGCCGTCTTGACTGACAAAAAACAATATTTTTGTCACCTCCAAGACAAACACCAGCATAATCCCAAAAAATTCTGGGCTGGTTTCAATCATCTCCTTCGTCCAGGAAAATCGACCACCCCCCCTGGAAAACTCATCGGCAAAGATCCAGGTGAAATAGCTAAAACTTTCAATACATTTTTTACGGAGACCATCCAGTCTCTCGCCAATCAGCTTACCAATACTCCCTCATCCACAACCTCAACTAAAAACCCTCCTCAGTCCTCCCTTAACTTACAACCCACACCTACCTCCTACATTCGTACCCTCTTGAAAAAACTCAAACCAACTACCTTAGCGGCTGACCTACTCCCAGCTAATTACCTACAAATAGCATCTGACGCCATTGCCTACCCTGTTTCAATCCTGATCAACCGATCTATATCTGAAGCTTCTATCCCCTCAATCTGGAAAATCTCTTATCATCCCTCTCCATAAAGGTGGATCCTCCACTGACACATCTAACTATAGGCCAATAGCTATACTGTCTCCTCTAGCCAAAATTTTGGAACGCTGTGTTCATAAACAGCTCATTACCCATCTTTCTCAAAATAACCTCCTGTCTAACACCCAGCATGGATTCCGCCCCCATCACAGCACTACCTCTGCTCTTCTCTCCTTTGTTGATTCAATCAACCAAAACCGCAATAATAAACTTATTTCCTCTGCTTTTCTTGACCTATCAAAGCCTTCGACATGGTGAACCACCAACTACTAATACAAACACTGCAAACCTTTCATCTTAGTAAATCAACAATAAGTTGGTTTAACGACTACCTATAGAGTAGAAAGCAGGCGGTTCAGTGGCAAAACAGGCTATCAGACCTACTCCCCACTAATATCGGTGTTCCCCAAGGATCTATCCTCGGTCCCCTTCTCTTTTCCCTATTTATTAACAGTTTACACACGATCATTCCTAAAGCCACTTGCATTCAATACGCAGACGACTCCACCCTGATATGCTCGGATGTTTCTCTTGCCAAACTCCCAAGTTGCAACCCAAAATTGCTTCTCCTTAGTTGAAAAATGGTTCTCAGAACTAAAGCTTCTACTAAATCCAACCAAAACTAAATTACTTCTATTTTTCCCCACACTAAATACCTCCCAAGGAAAAGAACCACCTAATACTATTACCCCAACCTTCTGCGTGTCCTCCAACAATGGAATCATAATCGAACCCGTCTCCCACACCAAACTTCTTGGGGTGACCATAGATAACAAACTTAAATTTGATACACATGTCAGTCTGACCATTAAGTCTGTAAACAAAAAACTCGGGTCTTTGTATAGAATAAAAACTTTCTTAACTCCGCACACCAAACTAACTATTGCTAGGACCCACCTTCTGTCCACACTCCTCTATGCTTCTCCTGTATTCTCCTTCCTCAACAAGAAGGAACTCAACAAACTGTCTACTACCTATAACCACATAGCCAGATTTATAACAGGGATGCCCTATCGGACCCATCACTGCCAAAATTTAAGGACCCTGGAATGGTTAGAACTCTCCAACACTCTCAAACTCATCCAACTCACTGAGGCATTTAAAATAATTAATCATCCAGAAAAAACTCCCTCACTGAACAAAATACTTACCCCTTACTCCAACCTCACATCCCTTAGGTCATCCAAAAGCCTACTAGTTCAAACCATCAAGGCTAACAACTTGGGAGGTGAAGCACTCTATGCAAATTCCATTGGCAAATCCTGGAATGCCCTGCCAAATAACCTAAGACGCATGACCTCTCTTCACCAATTCAAAAAACACCTCAAAGACCTATTAAAGTTGCAATGGCTATGCCCTTGCTCTAATCCTGACTAATACTAAAACTCTCCTGGCCCACTAAAGTCCCTACCTAACCCACAAACCTAAGGTCTTGACTAATTCTAATGCTAGTTCATTCTAAGTATTGTACTTCTTTTAAACAATTGTATAACATCTATGTCTGATTTCTCTTTTAATGTAATAACTATAACTCTATCCTTGAATGTTATGTTTAACTACCTCTGATATTGTGGAGCTTTTCTCCCCGGGCCTCTACTGAAAATGGACATGTATCCAGCTAGACTAGCCCGGTCAACAAATGTAAAATAAATAAATAAAATTGATTACTAAATTCTCCGTAACCTTAGCCGGAGCTGCGTCTGAGGTCCGTGACAAGGTTGCCTCACAACTAGCTAACCTTGAATCCATTTCCAACTCCTCCATGCGTCTGATCTCTCATGCCATGGAAGGAGCTGCCAGAGCAGTGAGTTCAGGCATTGTCATGAGACGTCGTGCCTGGATGCACCTTTGCGACTTTGCAGACCCTTTTAAGTCCTCCTTCCTGAATGCTCCCATAGAAACCTCTTCACTATTCGGCCCTAAAGTTAAAGACTCATTGGCCAGGTGAGAGCAAGACAACAAGACCCTTTTTGCCGTGGGTGTACATTTCTCTGCCCCTTAACATTCCTATTGTAGAAACCAGAGGAGTGGAAAGATGTGGCACAAAAATTCTCAGGGTCCTTTTCATGACGCACATGGCGAGTGTACCCCTAGAGGCACAGGGAGTAACTCAAATGGAAGATGCCCTTTTAGGGGCAGTGGAGGTCTGGGTAACCATGGCTCCAGAGATTCACTCTCTGGACAGCCCTGTCAGCGCTCCTGAAGAGCTGCCCGATTGCTTTCCTCTGGAAGAAGTCGGGGATGTTTCTCCTTGTACCATTCTGCCTGGAAAACAATATCAACAGATGCATGGGCACAATGGATTATCACCAGAGGATTATCGCACCCCATTCAGTCTCTACACCACCCTCCTTCCTGAATTCCCGACATCCCACCCAATCAAAGGGAAGCAGCAGCTCTACAAATTCAACTGCTCCAAAAATGTCATCCAACCAGTCCCACCAGATGAACTAGGATCCAAATTTTACTCAAGATTCTTTTTAGTGCTAAAAAAGACAGGGGAATAGAGACCAACCCTAGATCTCAGCATAATAAACACATTTGTCAAATTCCGAATGGTCACGGTTCAGTGTATCCTCCCCTTACTGGTGAAAGATGATTGGATGTTCTCAGTAGATCTTCAGGATGCATATCACCATATAAAAATGGGTAAGTGCTCCAGAAGTTACCTCCACTTCCGTCTAGGGGCCAATCATTTTCAATTCTGAGTGCTGCCCTTTGGACCCTCACAGCCCCCAGCATATTCACCAAGTGTATGGCAGTAGTAACAGCTCACTTGAGACTTCAGGGATTTCGTGTGTTTCCATATCTGGACAATTGGCTCCTCACCACCCCCACCAAGCGTCTACTGGAAGAGACCCTTATGTATACTCTGAAAACAGCACAGCACCTGGGAATATCCATAAACTGGAAGACGTGCAAAGTAACTCCAGTCTCTAGAATTCATAAGTGTAGTCCTAGACACGAAAAATTGCCTAGCATCTTTACCAGATCACAGGCTCCAAAGGGTAAGATCCCAAGTTCGAATGATATTCTGTCAAGACCTATCCCTGGCCCAATCAGTACTTCAACTTCTAGGGTCTTTCGCAGTGTCAATCACTATCGTACCTCTGGTGAGGTTCTACATGAGACTTCTGCAGTGGTTACTGCTAACCCAGTGGTCCCCCTTACGACACCCTTTGTCCTTCCAAATCCGAATAACTCTGAGATGCAAACAGGATTTGATGTGGTGGATGAAGCCAGTCAGACGACCCTTTTGCCCCTATCAGCCCAAGGCCACGGTAACCATGGATGCTTCCCTGGTGGGGTGGGGGGGCTATATCAGGGAAAGACAGTCCAAGGCACCTGGTCCATGACAGAGGCCTGACCACATATCAGTGTCCTGGAACTGAGGGCAGTGCTTCTAGCTTTGCAAGCGTTTCATTCCATCCTCCCATCCGGGACCATTGCAGTTCAATCAGACAACATGTCAGTGGTCTGGTACATCAACAAGCAGGGGGGATCCAAATCCTGCCCTCTGTCGATCAAAAGAGAATTTGGCAATGAGTGATGGTCTCCAACTGCTTTCTGATAGCAGTGCACATTCCCAGGAGCTCCAACGTGATTGTGGACAAGCTGAGCAGATACATTCTTCAGCCTCAGGAGTGGTCTCTCTATCCTCTGATGGCAACGGAAATTTTCAAATGCTGGGGCCAGCCTTGCTGCGACCTATTCGTCTCCCCAATAAACCACAAATACAGCAGCTATTTTGCCCTAATCCCCCCGCTGGGGGAGTCACCGAGGGATGCTCTGGTCCACGGTTGCCCTCAGGTCTTCTATATGCATTTGCACCTCTCCCCATGATCTCACAATTCTTGAGGAAAGCCCTTCGGTTGAGAAGCAGAGTGATTCTCATCACCCCCTATTGGCCTCGACAAGTTTGGTTCACCTTTCTTTGGCCTCACCTCCTGGATCAACCATGGATTCTAGATCCTTCCCCAGAGGTGATCTCACACCCACAAGGATTGATTCACCTGAACATTTCCAGTCTCAAGCTGACAGCTTGGTTCCTCCTCTTCCAGTGATTGTCAGGCAGAGTAACCTCACTTCCCCAGTGCGTAATATTCTTATTGCATCTCATAAACCATCCACCAGAGGGACTTATCTTAGAAAATGGAAAATATTCCTCTTTTGGATACACAAAAGGAATTTAGACCCTTTTACAGCTCCTATTTCTGTGATTCTTGAATACCTAGCATACCTTCTTGATTTAGGGTCTGCAGCCTGAACAATTAGAGTACACTTGGCTGCCATTTCGAATTTTCATAATGGATTCCAAGAATCTTACCATATGTTCCACAGACTCTGAAAAGACGTTCTTAAAGGGTGTTATCCATATTAGACCTCCTTTCAGAGAGCCAATATAACCTTGGGATCTTTTATTAGTATTGCAGTCTCTAACAGGACCTCCCTTTGAACCTGCCTCAGATTGCGACCTTAAGTTCCTGTCTTGGAAATCACTGTTTTTAATAACCATCACGTCAGCAAGAGGCATATCAAAACTTCAAGCCTTGTGCAGCACATGCCCCTACATGACTTTTCATAAAGACAGACTATCACTCCGAACTGCCCCATCTTTCTTGCCCAAAGTCATTTCAGAACTATGGCTTAACCAGGCAATTAATCTACCAGTATTTTTTCCTAACCACTGTAATAGAGGGAAGTATTGTCTGCACTCATTGGATGTGCATAGAGAGCTATGTTTTTATCTAGACAGAACAAAACCTTTTCGGAAAACAGACCAATTATTTGTAGCCTTCTCAGGATCCAGAATGGGGTGTCCTGTCTCAAAAGTTACTTTAGCCAAATGGTTGAGGAATTGCATCGCATTCATTTATGACGAAAGTAATATCTCTCTGCCCCACAGAGTCTGAGCCCATTCTACCAGATCAGTAGCCATTTCTGAGGCTTTTCATGCCAGAGCCTCTTTGAATGACATTTGTGCAGCCGCAACTTAACCCTCAAACCTTCATTGCTCATTACAAATTGGAATTGGCCTCCAGGGGAAGAGCATCCTTTGGTTCAGTGGTGCTCAAGAACATGCTTCCATAAGGGCCTCCCAGGAACTAAGGTAGCTGGGGACTCTGTCCCAACGGTAAGGAATGAATGAATGAACAACATCATCAGATAAAGAAGTTGTGTCTTACCATAATGTTCAGCTGTGTTGTTGTTCTTCATTCATTCATTACTTCCCACTCTCCTTCCTCCTCCAAAGGCTTCTGGAGGATTGCATTGGGTCCTATGGCTGTTCAATAGGTTTATTCTGTCCAGAGACTGCCTCTGCTTTACTGATATGTTGCAAACTCGATCTGAGGTAACAGGGAAGAGGGCATTGTGGGTAAATTCTTAGCCCAAGAGTTTAGGGCTGGTGCGAGCTTGGTAAAAGGCTGGCTCGGTTTTGAGGACAGAACTGATTCCCTATGGCAGTGAATGACTGAAGATCAATAACACAGATGGAACATTATGGTAAGACATAACTTCTTTTTCTGCTTACAAGTGGGTTAACCATACTGGAATAAAGTCCTTTTTCAACTGTGACCCAAGTGGGCAAGGCCCTCCCCCATTAACATAATGTAATTGAAGTTTTAAAAACAGAGCAATAAGTTTTAAGTAGCTACATGCACATGTTCGTTTGAGGTAAAACACTTTGTACATAGTAAGCTATGCAGCACATTTTTGTGAGAATTAATCCAAGTTAACTGAACTTTGTGCCTCAAGTGGTTAAAAGCAGGGTGGCTTGTTTGGGCAAACTTTGATATCTTTATGAAGACTGCAGCGTGGAGAGATTGGTTAAGTTTTTGTTTAGGTGCTACATGGCAGAGATACTACAGAAAGTTTTTTGTAATAGTAATGCTTCCGCTAGCATTTTTGTTGCTGTTTGATAGCAAGTTCACCTTCAGTCATATTTCTAGTGTGCTGCTTGAAAGAAAGGCTTCTGGCAGTAATTATACTGAGTAATTCCAGTGTTTGTATAACTTCTGTCTCAGAAGTGGGATCCAAAAAGGGAAAAATTGTTTTCTTATATTTGTAAATTAATTTTAGTTGCTGTTGGAGAATATTGTCTTGATTTTATTTTCATTTAGATTTTGGTGTTTTTCATTGCTGCCATGTTTATAATGTATTGAGTGCTCCTTGCATAGCCTCTGATGTCAGACTAAATCCCACCGGACTGAACCAATAAATGTGACGTCCAGCTATATCCCACCGGACTACCAACAATAAATGTGATGTCCCTTACTATCCTGGGTCAGTAACTAAGGAGCTTCAATCGTCACTACTGACTCCAATATGAGGCTGTCACTTAAACAGAAGTGATATTTCACAATTTTTCCCTAAGAGCAGAAAAGGAACACATTCTGTTTTCTTGAGACTGGGCTATATACCTCTGTCCACCCCAAATCTATTTTCTTATTATACAGTTCAGAGCAGTATGACCCAGTTTAAGACCTTTACACTCACACTCCAAGTAAATTTAAAAATCTCACACATCCAAACACTTCTTGGAAAGTCTGCCACAGATTTCCAGCTGTGTCCCTTCCCCAAAATAATATGGTAATGCTGCCACCAATCATCATGTCGTCATTCCCTTCTAAAGAGATGCCTAGTTATGAAAATGAAATAACAAAATAAATGATAGCTGTGACTATAAGTGACCAGGCCTTCGAGGTGACCAGGGGAGTATCAAACAGGTAGAAGTACTCTCTAATCTCTAAAGAAGACCACTGATTTCCCGCCACAATGTAAAGTAATGGAAAACAATAATAAGTAAAATGATTACAAGAATGGTAAAGCAATAGCTTTCATTAAACACCAGAATTCAATCACCGGAAATGTAAAATTAAACTGCAGGATAGGAATCCATTATTCTAGAAAAACTGTATCTTAATAACTAAGCTTTCCTAATCTAACTAAAGAATGCTACTCTTGATCTAATCTAACACAACAGCAAGGCAAAAGGCAGGCTTACAAGTTTTTGGTGAGCTGAGTTCTCTTTCATGGATGGCCACTGACTGAAACTCTTTACTAACAGCTGCTCTTCACAAAACTGCTCAGCACTTAAACTGCAGTCTCAACTGTCTTATTTTAAAAACAACAGTCAGTTGTTTGAAAAATAAATCCTCTGTTTAAATAATCACTTAGCAACCAAGAACGTTCTAATGACATCACTTACTGTTCAGCTAATTCTCCACAGTACTTTAGAATGTCCCTCTCAAACATGCGAAATTAGAAATGCATCAAAACACTGATAGATTCTCTAAACATTGTGTATACACAGGGGAAATACTCAGCATGTTATAAAACTCATTTTTACAATTAGGCATGCTGGTAACAATACAAGTTAATCTGAGAATATGCATAAATCTCCTGCCAGACATGCTAACACAGTTGACTGTTTTCAGTATCTTCACAGCCTCCTTAAGATTAGAGATGTTGCCTGCACTGTGGATGCCAATAGTCAGCAATGTACTGTATTTGGGTGGTTTCATTTATATGCTTATTGTTAGAAAATAAGGCAAAGAGAACGGGACCCAGTATTCATCCTTGTGAGATGTTAGCATTGGTGATGATACTGTTAGGGAGAGCATTGTGCCACCTGACATAATTTCTTTTGCTCTGTTAGTTTTGAACCCATTCCAAAACAGTGTTGTTGCATCCTAATATCTGTATTCTGAATAGCAGAAGGTAGTTTACTATATCAGATGCTTTGAAGAATACAAATAGTGGCAGCACGTTTTTTGTCTGTTAATGGCTACTTCCAGTACAGATGTTAGTAATTTTAGTAGTACTGAATCAATGTGTTATATTATTGGCTGTCCCGTGATCAATAAGTTTATTGTGAGTGATTTTGTTCCAGGATTTCAGGTTAAAGGCATAAGATACTGATAGTTCTGTCAACGTTGTGTGGTTCACCTTTCTTAAACAAAGGTATTCATTATTAAGTGCTTCTAGGGAGTGGGGAATTGTCCTCCTTGCAAGTTGTTTGATTATGGCAGTGGGTAGGCTATGTCATGGCATGATTGTCTTTATAAGTAAGCTGATAGTAATCCATTTAGGGAAGCAGAACAGCGATACCTTAATTTTTGACAGTTGTCATGGCATTTTGTTTGAACTGCAATGCTGGGTGCTGATAGATAAGTAGCTGCCTGGGTATGATTGCTTGATGTTGAAATGCTGTTTTGTGGCTGCTTTAGCCAGGGTGACCATCTGTAGATAGCTGGTCTCCCCCAACACCCTTGTACAATGAGCAGCTTGCCCCACGGGGGCTGTGACAACCTGGGGACCACAGTTTGCGGATCATTTTATTCATCGTGGGGTGGAGGGGTAGGCAGAGAGATTGTGTTCTGCTTCTACCCACGGGGAATTTTTATATGCCCAAGATATGTTGATGTTGACCTCCAGCTCTGTCTACCATGTGCACTTTCAAATACTAATGCTTTGCTCCTCCTGTAGATGATCTGGACTTTGGCTGCTCATGACCATTCCCCCACCCAAACCTCCAGTTTTACAGGTCATCAACATTACAGGTAGATGCTCTGTACCCAAACCAATGTCTGGCTATGTGTTTTTTTTGTATTGCTTAGTGATGGAGTTGAAGTAGTCTTTTCATTTATTTTCCCTGTGTTTATGAATTGGCAGTTACAGTGGGCTGCCTTTCTCATTTTTGTTTTTGCTAACCGTTTAAGGGCATCTAGAAAGTTGCTGGGTTGGTTAGTTTTTTTTTGTAATCTTTTGTCTTTGGCATTCAGTTCTTTGCATTGCTGTAGTTCAGTCATTTCTTATAGTGTAATTGTTCTATGTCTTTTGTTTCATTAGCTCTTGTAAGTCCTTATCCAATGCAGTGCATTTCTGCTTACTCTTGCTTTGTAGATTGGCATTTTGAACACCCATCATGCTGTGTAACATGTACAGGGCAATGTCAATGTTTACTGCCTGTGAGGCTTGTCCAATTTGTGGTAGAATGAACTGAAGGCATCCTAACTATGCACAGCAAATTGAGGTTTATGAGGAAATTAGATTTGGACTTGGAGGGGAATATTCTCCTTCATATTGTGAAGTTTGGCTCATGGTTGTTGAGCAAGTGGAAGTTATGTACGTTCTTTGTAAATACCAAGTAGGGGATGATACCCTTTTCCAGTAGACATTGTAATCGGGTATGGGAATCTTGGAGGGTTGCGGTATAATCTCATTTTTTGGGTTGGGTCAATGTCACTGTGCAGCTGTCGTTGACCCAGTTTATTGTGATGGGAAGTAATTTCTTGATCCCAGTTTTAAATGTGTACATCACACTTGAGTCATTAAGAATTTCCTAATGTCATTGAGATATTTCATGGTATATACCCCAGTTAAATGCCCAGCATGCAAGGTCTGCAAACAGTCCTTACCCCCTGGAAGCCTAGATAGATGCCTTACCTCTGGCCCAGTTTGTCAACAGGCAGGGACCATTTTCTTGGTCTGTTTCTCACAATCTCTGCTAACAACATTTTTGCTGCCTCCTTGCTATCAAATTTCTCTTGATTTGAACAGCACAATCATTGCAGTAGAGTAGAGATCATGTGGAAGCAAGAAGCAGTAACAATTTGTTTCTAAATCGGTATATAAACGTGGACGAAAGTTTTAGTTCAGTGGTGTAGGCATGTGTGTGGGGTACTTGATGAGGAAATGTCAAATATAAGTAATGGAGAAACGTGTGTATCTCATTCTCTCTAGATATAAATGTAATGAGCTGCATTTCTCATACAAAAGGAAACCAGTGATCTACAAACAGCTCTGATGTCTCTCTTTAGCTAATAGCACCAGTATCAGTGAAGTGGAGAGAAAATCATATAGTTCAAATAAGTTTAGTTTTACTAAATACAGTTGTATAGAACAAGTTAGATGGGTTATAGAACAAAGACCTCACAAGGAAGAGCAGAATAAAAGAATCTAGGTGACAAGATAAAGAATAGGAAAAAAAGAGCAGCGTACATCATACAGACAGAAGCAAAACGAGATGAAAGCTTTTGGAGGTGTAATGAAATGTAGACAACAAAGGTCTTGAAGCATAGAAAAGCTGAATTAGTACACCATGTGATATTTACATCATATTAAAGTGAAAATGGTGCCAGGAATGGAAGGGTTATCTGAAGTTCAGTGGATGTTCTATACGCATCCTAAGGAAATGCATAATAAGGAAGGAGAACAGTGCCAAAAGCCTTAAAGTTGGCCAGGAGCAAAATTAATCACAAGTGTCACTGTTTGACAGCCAAAATAGAGTTACTGTCAACAGTGACACAATTCTCAGAGGTATGTAGATTGTTTTGTACAGCAAATAATTTTAATACAAGAATTAAATACCTAGAGTGATTATCTGTTTATTAATAAATAATCATACATTTAGTATGGTTTGTATAAATCGAAACAGAGGACCAGCAAACAAGGCACCTAGTATTGATATAAAATACTTTAATAAAAGTATTAGGTTCTTGGAACACAGACCTGTTTCGGCAAATACAAAAATCAAAGCCTTCTTCAGTGTGTGAGATTCATACAAAAAAGAACCTGTATATAAATAATTCATTAAGTCGTGGTTAATTACATATGTTCATTGAGACCTGGCTTAAAGAGCCCACCAAGTTTAATGATCCATTTTTTCTCCATGGAGTTCAGTACATCATGCCAACCTAATTTATTATGTCTAGATCTCAAGATTTTATCAATAATGGTGAAACTGAAAATTGCATTTAAATGAATGAGAGAATGTTTATATAAGGCATTGGTTTCTCTCTTGTGCCTGATGTCACTAAGGTGCTCAGATATTCGAAGTTTCAAGGGTCTTGATGTTTGACCAACATATAATGCAGGGCAGGTGCATTTAGCCAAATAAATTACCCAATCTGAAGAACAATTAGCAAAGAATTTGATGTTAAATATTTCAGGGTATTCTGGCTAGTGAAACTAGTAGTTTTAAATAGTTTAGTGCAATAAATAGTGTCCACAAGGAAAACATCCAAATAGAGGGTCACCTGATATTGTGGTTTGGATGATGTTAGTAGTTTTCACTTCAGAATGTTTGAAGTGATTAAAGAAAGCAGATCATTTTTTCCTTTCTGGAAAGAAAATGAACATCTATCCCCAAAAATATCATGAACTCTGGGTTCACATGTTAATATGTTCCAATTATGTTGAACAATATTAATCAATGTGTTGGTGTTACGTCCGTATTTGGTGATAAGTCTAGGTGTTTCAGAATTGGATTTGTGCCTAGTTCTATAAAGAAGCAAATCCGCACATTTCATCTTGTCAACAGTATGCTTTGTATGTAATAACTGGCCCATTTTGTAGCCTCAATCATGAAATCTGTGTAATAGATCATCCCTGAAGTGTGTATAAGTGTGCTGATCAGAACAAATGCGTTTGATACCCATAAACTGTGATTTGGGAATGTTTTTGCAAATGTGGGGAGGATGAAAGCTGGTGGCATGGAGCAGTGAATTGTTTTCGGAGAATTTATGATGAATCTCTGTTGTCAGCGTATGGTCAGATGCCCGGCAAACCAAAACATCTAAGAAAATAATATTATTTTTATCATAGCTGACAGAAAATTCTATTCCCCATTTATTTTTATTCAAATAAGTGGTAAATTCCAAAAGATATTCACTGTCAGCCCTCCATACCAACCAGCAATCATCCAAATATCTACGCCAAATGTCCATTTCATCAATGTAAATATTATGAGAATTGTCATAAATGACCTGTTCTTCGAAATACGCCATTAACAAATCAGCGTATATGGGGGCAAAAGGAGCCCCCATAGCTGTCCCCTTAGTTTGCAAATAACATTTACCTTTGTAAAAGAACACATTTTTAGTCAATACGTGTTCTGTCAGACACAACAGAAGAGTGTTATTAAGCCAGTATTCCAATGCTTCCAAACCAGCCCAGTGTGGTATATTTGTATATAATGATTTTACATCTACTGTACAAAATAACCAATCTGGCTCAAGCTGTGTGTCAGCAATGATCTGCAAGAATTCAGTTGTGTCTCTGATCCTTGTACGGACACATTGTAAAAGAGGCTTTAAATGTTTTGTTAGAAACGGAGATAACTGTTCCGTTAATGAATTTCTACCGGAGACGATAGGTCTGCCTGGAGGATTCTGAAGAGCCTTGTGTATTTTGGGTAGGAAATATATGTGCTGTGGGCAAGGATTGGAGATAGTGAGTTGAGATTGTGTATTTTTAGTAATGATACCTTCCTTCAACTGCTGAATTGAGAAATGTGTCAATCTGTTTAAATACTGGTGTTGGGTCAATGATTAGTTCAGAATAATGTCGTGCATTGGATAATTGATTAAGTGCTTCGTGGTCATATTGAGATAAATCCTGAACAACTATTGAACCACCTTTGTCAACCCCAATAATAACCAAATTATGGTTGTTAGCTAGTTTAGTGATGTTTTCCATACAACTTTTGGAAACATTATTTGGTAAAGGTGGGGCTGACCTAAACTGGAAGTGAAGGTCTTTGATCATGGCTTGTTGAAACATGAAAACATGATGATTCATGGGTGGCATGAAGGAAGGTCTGTGGTATATGAATTCATCAGAGATCTTTGATTGTTGATCCTGAAAAAATAATTTGAGGTTAAGAATCCTACAAAATGAAACAATATCTTGGACAAAACTTTCTTATGAAACAAAAAAACCTGGAATAAATGATCCTTTATTAAGAATTTCAATTTCAGAGGAGGAAAGGACATGTGATGAAATGTTGGTAATGTTTACATTTGTTACTTTCTTACAAACATCTGTAGTAAAGTTTCCATATTGTCCACATCTTTTGTGTTTTATGCCCCCCCCCCTCCTATGTGTAAACCCTGCATGGTTGTGGAATTCCTTCTTTTTAATGCTGGTGAGCCCGTGGCACCCCCTGAATCAGTATCTAGACCCGAAGATGAGTAATTGTCAGTATTTTGGGGTGTAACTTTTTTAAGAATGGATTTGGACTGTTTCCTTTTGGGATTGGTCCAATTTTGGGCAGTAAATCGTACATGTTTTGCTTTATTTTCAAAATTGAAAGGATCACCTTTGGTGTAATCATCTAAGTCTCTTTGGAACTTTTTCTTTTTTCCTTTCTTTTAACTGGGTTTTCAATGTGATTAGTTCCTTACTTAAATTTTTAATACTATTTGTATATATAGTCTGTCCCTCAAATTGCTTAGCCTTATCACAAAGAGAGTTGATAGATGAGATTTCCTGTTCAATGATTCTATTATGATAGTCGGCCAATATTTCAACAAATTTAAGGGATGTTGCTTGTTGAACTTCACTCCACTGTTTAAGTAAAAGATCATCAAGGGTGTTAACCAATGGTTGTTTACGTATTCTTAGGCCACATGGAGTAATTCCTTTAAGTAAATAGGCACAAAAAAGATTGTAATGCCAAACGTTATTTCGCAAAGATCTCATATGTTTATTTAAATTTGAAAAAATATTTTCACAACTGTCATTATTGCCTGAAATGCCAAGATCATCCAACCTTTCACCAAGCGGGCCTATACCAAAAACATAAAGATCATCTCTGTCAGAGGATAGCCCTATAAGCAAGTGATGCACCATAAAAAAGAGGTTTAAGAAATTCAAATGTAAACAAATATCAGGTATGAACTGGACAAGATATTGAAGTGATAAAAATCAAAAGAACCTGATAAATGACCTTGGCCAGTTCAAAATTGGATCAATAAGCAATAAATGTTATGAAATATATAAGATCTCTCAAATATATATAGAAATCCAAATGAAAAAAACAGTGGACAGTAATTAGGTCCTTTGCCGGTCCTATTTGAACCAATAAGCCCTAGGTCCGTAACTTCCCAATAACCAAATATTCAATGTAAAAGTCAGGGTGAAATTGGTACCGCAGACAAAATGACAGAGGCCAGGGCTAAAGAAATGTTTAAATTTTGGCTTAAATAAGCTTTCAATAAAGCCTATAACAATAAGTGAGCAGCCCAAGTATAAAACAACCAAAAATGCACAAAAACAAGTGCAATATGGCAGAAATACCAGTTATCTGGTTGCATAACATTGGGTGCAAATATAATGTAATGAAATAGACATATATAACCATAAAAAATGATCAAAAAATGTACCTATAAAATGATTAACAGATGCTCAGAAGGGACATCCGAGCTAAGATATACATGCCAATGTAATTTATTAGGTGCTAATGGTGAATGCCTATATAAATCTCAATAGGTAGTATAGAATCATTGAACAGTAAATCAGCCCTAAATGAAATAAGTGTAAAAAATAGAAAATTCAAAATAATATGTATAGCAAAAACACATATAATAGTGCTTGCATATAGTCTCATATATGGCATGAAAGGTACCCTATATGTAAATAAAAATGAACCAAAGAATTGGGCCAATAATCACTATTTGCCAAAATCTTATGATAAAGGTGACCCATAAAAAAACAAGGTATACTTATATGTTCTTATATATATCAGGTTCTTTTGATTTTTATCACTTCATTATCTTGTCCCGCTCATACCTGATATTTGTTTACATTTGAATTTCTTAAACATCTTTTTTATGGTGCATCATTTGCTTATAGGGCTATCTTCTGAGAGATGATCTTTCTGTTTTTGGTATAGGCCCGCTTGGTGAAAGGTTGGATGATCTTGGCATTTCAGGCAATAACAACAGTTGTGAAAATATTTTTTCAAATTTAAATAAACATATGAGATCTTTGCGAAATAACGTTTGGCATTACAAGCTTTTCCGTGCCTATTTACTTAAAGGAATTACTCCACATGGCCTAAGAATACGTACACAACCATTGGTTAACACCCTTGATGATCTTTTACTTAAACAGTGGAGTGAAGTTCAACAAGCAACATCCCTTAAATTTGTTGAAATATTGGCCGACTATCATAATAGAATCATTGAACAGGAAATCTCATCTATCAACTCTCTTTGTGATAAGGCTAAGCAATTTGAGGGACAGACTATATATACAAATAGTATTAAAAATTTAAGTAAGGAACTAATCACATTGAAAACCCAGTTAAAAGAAAGGAAAAAGAAAAGTTCCAAAGAGACTTAGATGATTACACCAAAGGTGATCCTTTCAATTTTGAAAATAAAGCAAAACATCTATGATTTACTGCCCAAAATCGGACCAATCCCAAAAGGAAATGGTCCAAATCCATTCTTAAAAAAGTTACACCCCAAAATATTGACACTTCAGCTGATGATTACTCATCTTCAGGTCTAGATACTGATTCAGGGGGTGCCACAGGTTCACCAGCATTAAAAAGAAGGAATTCCACAACCATGCAGGGTTTACTCATGGGAGGAGGGGGGGGGGCAGAAAACACAAAAGATGTGGACAATATGGAAACTTTACTACAGATGTTTGTGACAAAGTAACAAATGTAAACATTACCAACATTTCATCACATGTCCTTTCCTCCTCTGAAATTGAAATTCTTAATAAAGGATTATCATTTATTCCAGGTTTTTTTGTTTCATAAGAAAGTTTTGTCCAAGATATTGTTTCATTTTGTTAGATTCTCAACCTCAAATTATTTTTTCAGGATCAACAATCATCAAAGATCTCTGATGAATTCAAATACCACAGACCTTCCTTCATGCCACCCATGAATCATCATGTTTTCATGTTTCAACAAGACATGATCAAAGACCTTCACTTCCAATTTAGGTCAGCCCCACCTTTACCAAATAATGTATCCAAAAGTTGTATGGAAAACCTCACTAAACTAGCTAACAACCATAATTTGGTTATTATTGGGGTTGACAAAGGTGGTTCAATAGTTGTTCAGGATTTATCTCAATATGACCACGAAGCACTTAATCAGTTTTCCAATGCACGATATTATTCTGAACTAACCATTGACCCAACACCAGCATTTAAACAACAGATTGACACATATCTCAATTCAGCTGTTGAAGAAAGGGATCATTGCTAAAAATACACAATCTCAACTCACTATCTCCAATCCTTGCCCACAGCACATATATTTCCTGCCCAAAATACACAAGGATTTTCAGAATCCTCCAGGCAGACCTATAGTCTCCAGTAGAAATTCATTAAAGGAACCGTTATCTCTGTTTCTAACAAAATATTTAAAGCCTCTTTTACAATGTGTCCGTACAAGGATCAGAGATGCAACTGAATTCTTGCAGATCATTTCTGACACACAGCTTGAGCCAGATTGGTTACTTTGTACAGTAGATGTAAAATCATTATATACAAATATACCACACTGGGCTGGTTTGGAAGCGTTGGAATACTGGCTTAATAAGACTGAACTATATAAGCCAGGCTTTAACACTCTTCTGTTGTGTCTGACAGAACATGTATTGATTAAAAATGTGTTCTTTTACAAAGGTAAATGTTATTTGCAAACTAAGGGGACAGCTATGGGGGCTTCTTTTGCCCCCATATACACTGATTTGTTCATGGCGTACTTCGAAGAACAGGTCATTTATGACAATTCTCATAATATTTACATTGATGAAATGGACATTTGGCTGAATGCTGGTTGGTATGGAGGGCTGACGGTGAATATCTTTTGGAGTTTACCACTTATTTGAATGAAAATAAATGGGGAATAGAATTTTCTGTCAGCTATGATAAAAATAATATTATTTTCTTAGATGTTTTGGTTTGCCGGGCATCTGACCATACGCTGACAATGGAGAGTCATCGTAAATTCCCTGAAAACAATTCACTGCTCCATGCCACCAGCTTTCATCCTCCCCACATTTGCAAAAACATTCCCAAATCACAGTTTATGCGTATCAAATGCATTTGTTCTGATCAGCACACTTGTACACTCTTCAGGGATGATCTATTACACAGATTTCATGATCGAGGCTACAAAATGGGCCAGTTATTACATACAAAACATACTGCTGACGAGATGAAACGTGTGGATTTGCTTCTTTATAGAACTAGGCACAAATCCAATTCCGAACCACCTAGACTTATCACCACATACAGACATAACACCAACACACTGATTAATATTGTTCAACATAATTGGAACATATTAACATGTGAACCCAGATTTCATGATATTCTTGGGGATAGATGTTCATTTTCTTTCCGGAAAGGAAAAAATGTATCTGCTTTCATTAATCACTTCAAACATTCTGAAGTGAAAACTACTAACATTATCCAAACCACAATATCAGGTGACCCTCTATTTGGATGTTTTCCTTGTGGACACTGTATTTATTGCACTAAACTATTTAAAACTACTAGTTTCACTGGCTAGAATACCCCTGAAGTATTTAACATCAAATTCTTTGCTAATTGTTCTTCAGATTGGGTAATTTATTTGGCTAAGTGCACCTGTCCTGCATTTTATGATGGTCAAACATCAAGACCCTTGAAACTTCGAATATCTGAGCACCTTAGTGACATCAGGCACAAGAGAGAAACCAATGCCTTATATAAACATTCTCTCATTCATCTAAATGCAAGTTTCAGTTTCACCATTATTGATAAAATCTCGAGGTCTAGACATAATAATTTAGCTTGGCATGATTTACTGGACTCCATGGAGAAAAAATGGATCATTAAACTTGGTGGGCTCTCTAAGCCAGGTCTCAATGAACATATGTAATTAACCACATGACTTAATGAATTATTTATATACAGGTTCTTTTTTGTATGAATCTCACACACTGAAGAAGGCTTTGATTTTTGTATTTGCCGAAACCGGTCTGTGTTCTAAGAACCTAATACTTTTATCAAAGTATTTTATATCAATAATAGGTGCCTTGTTTGCTGGTCCTCTGTTTCACTTTGTACACGGTTTCCTTTGGGACCCTGCAGCTGCCATACTCGCAGAGGTTGCATCATTTGTGGTTTGTATAAATATCAACAACAAACCTGTAAAAGATACGGTCTAGGAGATGAGTTAACTAGTACTAATGCAGAGGTGTCCTGTTCAGTAAATGGAGTAATTTATTAAGTCTTGTCTGAATAAGCACCTAGGGTACAAGGGATTTTACCAACCCTTTTCAGAGTAGGGTCTTGAGAAAATGCCAGAAAAGTAAATGTGGACTGGACAATGGAGCCTAAAATTAATAGCACACGAGTTCTCGTAATACCGCTATCTAATTCTTTTCAGTGTATCATTGGAGAAGAGTGGGACAGGGTAGATTCGGCCACTTGACCCATTGCTTCACATCACTGTAGGGGAAAAATCATAGAATTACTGCTGAAGGTAATAACTGTAGCCGGCCTGGAAGCCAGAGGGGACATGTGAATGAGGGCAGCATGGATTCACAGCTTGTGTCATGTTACATAAGAGAAGTATGGTATAGAAGAACTGTGATAAAGGTTCTCTTTAAAATTTAGCAAGGCTTGGCATCGCGTAGAAGTGCATAACTTCACAACCTTTAAGCATAAGAAATCAGGACAAAGACAAAATAATTGGGGGGCAAAGGCCCAAATTAGGGACTGGTTTTAAATATTGCCTTTATAAGCTTGGAAAGGTGCTAGAAAAACTGGTTTTGCATTAACATTCATTTTCCTAAGGATATGAAATCTGAAATTCATATACAAGTCATTATTTACAATCTTTAATCCTTTGTGATTTGCCAGTAAACCACAAACTTTAAGAGGGACAGGGCAAAATATGGACAATTGAGAGGTATGTTAGCAGGTCAGAATCATGTCCCATTGGCCTCGGTCTAAATGGATGGTGTTGCACCCCCGCCCAAAAAAAATATGAAGGTAAAAGCATATGTTAAGTAAGATGATACATGGCGTTTGTCACATGAAAATGGGTTGTGGCTGATTAGCCTTTCTGTTTCACTGCTGTGGCCAAAATGAGTAACTGAACTAAAGATTGCTAGATGCAAGGACTAAACATAGAGTTCATTTGCACTGCAGGAAAAATAATCTGCTACTGGTTGTGTTTAAAAAAAAATCTCCGTCTTGGAAATCTATTTGTATAAGTTTGTATTAGGATCATCTAGAAAACAAGTCCCCCCCCCCCCCAATATTTTTTTTTCCGCAAAGCAGTCAGAAATACCTTACAATATTGTTTGTTTTCATTTCAGTTTTTTTGTTGAACATTGATAAATATTTATTTCGAAATAACTCAATAATTTCAAAGTTTCATTCAGCTGCCATTTTGAAGTAACTCAATTTCAAAATTTCATTCAGCTGCCATTTTGTAAAGTTTCAAACTAATTTACTACATTGTTACAATTAACTTTATCTATTCACTGCTGTCTCCCTTTAATAAGATGACTTCACCTGACTACTTTAAAAGACGATTTTATTAATATGTATAGACTATTCAGAAAGATACTGTAGGTAGACTTTAACACTTCCTACCTGAAGGAGTCAGAATGCCTTTCCCATTTAGAAACAGTTTGAAGGTGTGAATATTTTTTAATTTTTTTTAAGAAATTGTTTTCTGGCATTGCATGTGGTAGGCTTGGAGTTTGTTGTCCTGTTGCTGATTGCATAATCATTGATGTGTGATCATGAAACTGTGCACGCAGATGTAGTTGGTTAATTCTACATTTGGAAGCAGCTGGCAAAATCAAAGTAATGGAGAGGCGATACTTCACATGACAGAGAAAGCTGTGCCTAGCCAGTAGTTTGTCTTTCAGCTCCAACACAGTATACAGCATTGTGGTTTTATTTTTAATTTAGTTATGTATTTGCACACTGATCCAAATTAACCCTTTTCAGTTCAGCCTGGGCATTACATAGATCCAGTGAAATTAAGACAAATGTAAAAAGCACTTAATAATATAGAAAGAATGCAGTATTGCTGTTAAACATACCTACACAGTTATTTCAGGTATATAAAGAAACAGTACAGAAGCAGGTTAGCTGCTGTTTAGGTAATAACTTGAACAGGAAAGTATGTGGCAAGCGCAGACTGCTTATATTGAGGTAATGTCACATTTCTGTATACAATGTTGTGTACACTGAAAGTGGTGTGCTTATAGACGAAATACCTAGATGAGAATAAAATAAGTGTCTTTAGATTGAATGAAAATTGTAATAAGAATATATATTTTTTTAATGCTGAAAATTAAACTGGATTGCTGATTTGGTATATTAATTTGCCTAAACTTCAATTAGAGGGTGTTCTTGTGAGAGTTGCCTTTACCCATTCAACTGATGCAGCAACACAAATGAGGTCCAGTTTTGGTGGAGTGACAGGGCAATGGTTGTGTTTCTGACAAAGTGACTTACACTGTCGGCATTTTGTGGCAGTGTTGAACAAAATGACCACTGCACCATATTTAGTGTTGCATGCTGCCACAGCATTTGAAGTTACATTTGTGTAGTCACTTTTTTATTGTGCACTATATGACAGGATTTGTGGCCTTGATTCTACCCCTTGCCCAGTCACAGAGGTTCTAGGTTAAACAATGAAGATAAGTTTAAAGAATGAATTGTCTTTAAGGTCCGTTTAATTTAATCATGGATAAAACTCTCTTTGCCTTCCCAATGGTGGGACATGATCTGTCCATACCGTAGTCAGCTGACTGCACAAAAGCTGAGTAACTTTGTCTCTCTAGTGATTAACATTATATTGAACCCCTTGACAAGTATCAGAGCGACACTTGAAGCGGTGCTTCATGCTTACATCGATATTGCCACTTGCATTAAGTTGCAAGAGTATGCACAGTAAAATGTGAATGCTTCCAGACGTTGCTTAGCATTTCAGATAGTTGTATTGGTGTTCTCTTAGCAGTACCTTTATCATCATTTCAGGTTAAGGATACAAGCTATCTTAACTCTTAGAGATGTAGGCTCATTAGCCATTGACCTATCTTAAGGTAATATGCTGTTGAACTGGTGCTATTGCATTTCAGACATTTTCCTTCTCTCAGAAGCTGTACTGAAAGCAGACTTAGCATTGCATGTTGTTTAATGTGAAATTATTTTTTCAAGATTTCCTAACCAGCAGATAGAATAGAACTGATTTTTAATATGTGTAGAAATGCAGCCCTGCTGTCACCTTTTAGTATGGAAAATCCAATTTGGCATCTTGTACAAAAGAAGAGTTACATTTCAAAACAGATTTTAAAGCTTAGGTCCTCCTAAAAAAACGCTTATGAAAAAGAGAGCAATATCCCTTCATATCTGTTAAACACGTCTTCTAACCTCAAACCAGCACTTGAGTATGCAATTTTTAAAGTGACTTCATCGCATATTGTACAGTTTCCATAGCAACCAGTAGCAGACTGAAGAGTAGAAATGTTTCCAATTGATGCAAGTTTTTCTTATGGAAAAGGGCTTGACTCTACTATTGTTTTCCTTTTTTCCACACACATTTTTCCTTAGAGGCTTAGAACTGTTTTTTTTTTCATGATTAGTAGTATACTGTTGAATCACAACTCTTGTTTGAAGTAACCGAATCAAGGCTACAAAATAAGGCTAAGTAGTGTCTTCAGGACACAGTATATGTTTCTTGTTGCTTCCCAGTTCCAGCCATACACTTATTAACTTCATTTTTCAACCATGTTAAAGTCTGCAGTGAAAGAAGAGAAACTGTACTCTGGAAATAATACACAATGCATTATGTAGAACGGAGAAGAAAAATGACTTATGTAAAACTGTTTTACAGGGAAGCAAACTGGATAGCTTGGCTGCCTTTCTGCCACAAGCAGATAACATAAAATTGAAGTATACAAAAACAATACAGTGCTGGGTCTGACTTTCATTATGCAATCTTATGTTCAGTTGAAAGATACTCGATTGATGTTCTTCGTGTTTCACTGTTGCAGTCATCACACTTGGGTTATATGCCTGCAGGTAGCCTTCAATCGGCCCAAATACCAGAGTCTTAGGATTTCTGCGTCGGACGCTGTCGCCTCTTCCATGAAGTCAGGTCGTCAGGGGTATAAAACAGGCAGCCAATGTCATTACATCAGTTTTTCTTGCCCCAAATGTCAGGAGCCCCCCAAACAGGAAGCTAGTATATGGTGGGGGACACCACCAGTAAAAAGTAAATACCACTGCCATTAAAAATGGTCATAGAGAGGAGAGGTAGAAAAGATAGAGAAAACCAGGGGGCTGGAGGGAGGGAAACCAAGACTGCAACAGTGAATACACTCGAACATCAACATTTATGGTAAGTGTACACAACTGTACTATGTTCTTCGTGTTTCACTGTTGCAGTGATCACACTTGGGTTGATTCCCAAAGCTGAAGAAGGGTGGAGGCAGTCGAGAAGTGTTAGGGCTGGCTACCAGGCCTTGTAATACTGCTGTAGCAAATCCAGCTCTGGATTTAGAAAAAAATAGGTAAGTGGTAATGCTTGGTGAAGGTGTGTACCCAGGTGTGATGACTGCAACAGTGAATACACTCTAACATCTACATTTATAAGTGTACACAACTGTACTTTGCCCAGCCGGAGGCTTATGTAGTTAACTACTGTTTACACAGTAAAATTGTTTAAGTAACAGCACCACCACATTTCTGCTCACTTTCAGTGTTTTGAGGTGCCTAGAATGCAATGAAAAGTAAGGGAATTCTTTGCTTATTGAAGGTGCTGTAGCCAAACAAAGAATATTTTCTTACCGCTAGACAGTAATTCTGTATTTGAGAAGGAAGGAATAGAAATGTAATGTACAGTATGGCAGCTGTCCATGTACCCTACAATGGAAGATGCAAACCCAAACTGATATGGGTGAATGTCCTGGAATTAGTGGTTCTTATTTGGCAAAAAACAATGAGAGGGGAAAGTAGATGCATGTGGGGGTCTTCTGTATGTGGTTGAATGGGCTTTTCCATGGGTGGATTGATGCGTGTGTGGGTGTGTGTATATTATATATTTAAAATCATATTACATGTGTATGTGTGTGTCATCTAACTGCCTTTTTATCCAATCATAAATTGCTGAAAAAACATTAAAAGACATTTTCATAGAAAATTTAATTTACAGGAAATAATCCTTCAAAAGTTTTTTTTTTTTAGGGGGACAACCTCCCCTGCACTTACCATATGTGCCCCTACACCCCCTTACTTAAACTTACTAACTCCATGGTTTCACAGCCACAGAACAAATAGAAAATACTCCACTTGAGGTAACTGCCCTTCCCCTTGCCTGGAGAGTGGTTTCCCCAATTTCCTAGGAAAGAACTTTGGTTTGGAGATGCTGATTTTTATCTTGGCTGCTACATCCTTAATAGCAGATCCAGTGCACAAAGCTAAGGAGACATCATGAGTAAATGCAAAAACCTGCAATAGTCACACCCAGAATGTAGATACTGACTGGATTTTGGACATACGTTGTAATACTATCCATGAAAAAAATGTAGACTTCCTTCTGCATCACTGTTGCAGTATTCTTCACTGTAGGGATCTCCTTCCAAGGATAGCCCAACATCCGACCAGTACACCAAAGCCTTCTGATCTTGTATGGCACCATATGTTACACACATGCTCCTGCACAGGATGTAGGGCATAAAGGTGACATGCAGTCATAGTTGTCCAGAACTTCTTTGCCATCAGTCCAAATGCCATCATTACTCATCTGTCTGCATGCCTTTGCTGTGCTGAATACCTAACCATCAGATAAGTACCCCATTGGAGTCGTTTTTTTTTTTTTTTTTTTTTTTTTTTTCCTCTTTACTTTTGGTCTTGTTTTTCTTTATTCACCTGGAGTTCATATCATCCAAAAAGTCAGTGTGAGAGGGAGATTCCCCACAAGGATCTTCACAAACATTGTCTCTTTTGTTTGGGTGCTTTCCATGACTATACCTTCTGTAGTATTTTTAGGGTGCTTGTGTCCACAAGACTCTTAGAGGGTGGTTGTTTTCTGTGGCCATCTATCTTGATAACCAGAGGCTTAAACAGTTAACCCAGGGTAGCATGGTGGACTCTATTAACTCTGAGGTACTCCTATTAAACAAGAAATTGGCCAAGTAATCTTGGCTGGATTCTTTAGCTGCCCGGCCTCCACTGGACATCTTTCCAGAATAGGTGATAGCTCTGTAGCCCATCCAGTGTCAACTTCAGATTCCTCTGCCTGACCCTGTCTGAGGCCACCCTGGATCCTTTTTTTCATACATCCTCTGAGGCTTTGCAGGCATCTGCACTGAATGTCAAAGGGGAACCATGGTTGATTATCTCAAGAGGGTACAAGAGGGATTCTACAGATTTTGGTCAAGGAAAAGTTTCCAGGTACTTTTATTTAATCCCATCAGGGTTTGGAACCTCAGGTGTTAGTGCTGATGTCCCTACCAAGAAAAGACAGAAAAAGCAAACTTTCTTCTGTGCATCCCAAAGACTCAGAGGAAATGGCAGGAGTTTACTCAGGACCTGTTTAATGCCTTAATGACCCTGAAACCTTCCTAAGGGGTTTCTGTGCCTACATCCCCCAGACTTCAATTCCTTCCAAAAACCCTAGGGAACCTGATGCCTTGCATGAGGATTCAGAGTCTGATTGAGGAGTCCTTGTCTTACTCTTCCCAGATGCCTTCTCCTTTGGCTTATGGCTCTGATGAAAAAGAGTCACATTAGTTCTGAGTCTCCATTTGAGGAGTTGTCTTTTGGGGATACGGTAGCCAGAATAATGGAATAATTTAATTGATATTCTTTAAAGTTGTCTAATATCCAGAAGAGGCATGAGTTGCTTCAGGAGGACACTCTTAAACCTTTTGCTGTACCTCCTGGATTAGTTGCACTGAGACACCTTTTATAGTCCCCCATGTAAGCCTGTTGATTTTCAGTCCCCTGCTCTAAAGATATCTGACAGATTCTGTAAGATGCCCGAGGCTCATCAACACCTATGAACCTAATTCCTGTTTGTGTCCTACTGCTGATCCTGCTTTGGTGTACAGTCTCCTCTGACAAGCCTTCAAAGCTTTTATCCTCTGCCAAGCTTCTGCCTTCGGATAATTCTAGTAGGGCCGAGGGAATTGGAAGGAAGGACTGTACTGCTTCCACTTTAGCCTTTATGGACATCAGTTACCAGACTCAGATGACCAGATATGTTCTGGCCCTGATTGTCCAGGCCTTTCAGATTATTTCTGTTCTCCGTGTTTCTGAAGGAAAGTCTTCTGCTCCATCTGCTTTGGGTTTTATCACTTAGGTGGATTGACACTATCAAGTGCAGCTGTGATACTTTTTCCAGGACTGCTGGCTTTGGATCTCTCTTGAAGTGATACTCTTGGCTTCACCTGCAGTCATTATTTAAAGACATTAAAGTCAAGTTGCTGGATGCTCCTTTGGATACGTCTCTTTGGAACTGCTGCTTTTGCTATGTTTGTCTGCTCAAGAAAAAGGTAGAGCTTTGCAGAACCTTAAACATATTTTTGTCTCTGTTATCCCTAAATTCTAGAGGAACTGTCCTATTAGGGCTGCTTTTGTTCTCCGGCAACTCACTCAGGTCACTAAAGGCAGGAGGGGGGTAGACAAACTCCTCCTACTAAGTCTTGTCAGTCTCCTGTAACTCAGAAGCCTCCTTTGTCACAAGCCTGCTTCTCTTTCACACTTTGTCCCTGCAACCCTCAGACAGGTCCCCTTGTCTCTTCAGCCCTCCCTCTGCCTTCCAAACTGGCAACTCATCACCTCAGATTCTTTGGTTCTGTCCATCATCCATCAGGGTTACTTCATGGAGTGGAATTCCCTTCCTTCTTTTTCAGGGATTCTTCACCCTGCTTGAGAGCAGCTTCCTCATTTCTCAGAGGTTCTTATGCCCCTGGTGGACCAGAGAACTATTCAGGCTTTCCTTCCTTCCCAAGTAGGAAAATGATTGTATTCCAAAATGTTCCTTGAAAGGAGGGCTCTTGGAAGCTTTTTCTGGACCTCTTCTTGCCCAACACCTTTCTGAAGGTTCCTTCTTTTTGGATGCTTTCTCTTCAGACCCTGTTTCCTCACTTGCTGCCCCAGACTTTTCTGGTGTCCTTGGATCTGAAGGATGCTTACCTTCATATTCCTATTCATCCTGTTTTCAGAAAATGTTTACATTAGCCTGTTTCTTCCTCTCATTTTCAGTTCTATGCTTTACCATTTGGCCTCTGTATTGTCCCAAGGGTATTCACAAAATGGCTAACTCCTTTGATTGCCTTTTGCAGACTCCAGGGCATTCAGATTTTTCCTTAGACAACCTGTTGATTCAGGCATCTTTTCCCAGGTGCCTGTTACAGACTGTAGAGTTCACCATATCTCACCTTCAGAGTTTGGAGTTCACTATCAATTTTAAAAGTCTGTTCTCACTCCCTCTCAGCATCACGTGTATTTGGGCTGCAGGATTCTGACACTGCCAGTGTTGGTCTGTCTTCCACCTCCAAAGGTTTTTTCCTTGACCGCCTTCTTTCAGTCTCTTTTTTTTTTTCTGGCTACAATTCCAGACAGAGTTTCTTCTGGGCCTGGGATTCATGGTGTCTTGGCAGACTGCATATGTAGAAGCTTCAATGGTACTTCAAGTCAGTTTGGCTTCAGCTTTTGCCACCCTCTGGATTTCAGAGTACCTCTCCTTCCTTTAATAGTGGCTTCAGCACCTTACCCTTACCTTCCTGTGGTCACCTGAAAGTTCATGGTCTCTGCCCCCCCCCCCCCCCAATCTGAAGTTAGACCTTATCAACATCAAAGAGATGTGTGCTCTGATTTTAGGCCTTCATAATTTTCACCCTGTGTTCTCTCTGGGCCCTCTAAAGGTTTACTCAGACAACACTACAGTGATGCTTTATGTCATCAAGCATGGGGGCACTAAGTCTTATTTCTCTGCAAGCCTGGAATTTAGCTACGAGTTATCAGCTAACTCTTCATGTAGTGTATATTCTTTCAGAACACAGTGGTAGACTCTTTTGAGCAAGTCCAAAACACAGGCTTACGAATGGATGCTATACAACGATGCGTTTCTGGAAGTAGTCCATTGGTGAGGTATTCTTCCTGTAGATCTCTTTCCTTTCCCTCTGAACAAGCAGCTCCCTCTTTTCTGTTTAAATGCCATGCCATCTGGTGTGGAAGATGGATGCTCTCTCTCTCTCCCTCAGAAGTGGATGTTTCTCTAAGCCTTCCCTCCCCTTCCTTTACTTCCGAAAATCCTGTAGAAGATTCGGCTGGACTCCATAAAAATCTTGCTAGTGAATCCATTTAGGCCAAAACAGCACTGGTTCCCCCTCTTAATGCATCTGGCCAGGGGCAATCACCACATGTTACCTTGCCAGTTGGACCTCCTCACACAGGACAAAGGGTCAAGTTATCCATCCTCACTTGTCCACTATTTAACTGACACTGGGTGATGGTGTTGATCCTCTTAGGTACCTGTTTTCTAAGGACAGGCTCAGGGTTTTACAGGAGGCAAGAAAACTTGCAACCAGAAATTCTTCTATGATCAAATGGAAAAAAAATTCAGTCTGGTGCTATGCTTATAGCTAGGACCCTTTTCCAGTGGAGGTGTCTCTGGTTCCCAACTATTTGTGTGATATTTTCCAGTCTGGCATGGCTGATTCTTCTGTAAAGGCCCATTTGTCAGCTATTTCTGCCCGTCTGCCCTTTAATCCTCATGTGGCACCTTATTTTGAGGTCAAACAGTTTCCTAAAGGCATCCTGCATCTTAGGCTTTCATGGAAGCATATCCCTCCTCCTCTTCCTTAGGACCTTAATTTTATTTTGGGAAAAGATGACCCAAGCTCCTTTTGAGCCTGCAGTTTCAGCTTCTCTGCAATTCTGTGCCTGGAGGGCTGTCTTGTTGCTTGCTCTTACCTCTGCTCAGAGGGCTTCTGAGCTTCATACCCTTATGGCCATTTCTCCTTTTTTGTTTTTTCATAGAGACAGGGTGCTTCTTCATAATAACCCCTTTTCTATCCAGGGTTGTTAATGGGTTTTCCGCAAATCAGACAGTACAACTCCCTTCCTTTTGTCCTTCTCCACACTCTGCTAGTGAGAGGGTTCTGCATACCTTGGATTTGCACAGACAGCTCCGGTATTATTTGGATAGAACTAAGACCATTCGTAAATCTGATGAGCTTTTTTATTCTTATCATACCAGGACTTTGGGTTTAGCTGTTTTGAAAGCAAAGCATTCTCTCCTGAATATGTAAGGCCATTTCCTTTTGTTCTTTTCATGATAAATCTCTCTCTACTTCACTTAGAGCTCATTACACTAGGGCTGTTGCTTCTCCTTGTGCTTTCTTCAAGGGTTTGGATACCAGTTCTATAACTGAAGCTGCTGCTTGGTCTTTAGTGTATACCTCTAATAAGCATTATACATTTTATTATGGTTTCTAAGGCCAGAATAGATTTTGCTAAGGCTATACTACATGTGTTTGTTGAGGGCTCTTCCCAGCCTTTTCTTGAGCTTTTGTACTGTCCCTAAGGTAAACAATACTGCAACAGTGATATAGAGGGACATAGTACTTACCATAACAGTAGATGTCCTTCTCTTCATTGTTGCAGTATTCGGTCCCTCCTTCCATCCTCCTTTTTCTTTTGGGTTTTTAGTTAGTTACCCTCCTGGCCCCAGGGTCCCCCATTTCCTTCTGCATTTTCACAATTTGGATGTGCATAGCCTCTTTTTTGTCCTATGGAGACTGTTCTCTACTGGGGAAATTCGGTTCTGGGTAACTGCATCCATATATCACCCTAATGCCATGCGTTCTGTGTGGGGAGTATACATGTGACGTATGGTGCATACAAGATCTAAAGGCTTTGGTATACTGGCTGGACTCTGAGCTATCCTTGGCAGGAGATCCCTAATTTTAAGAATACTGCAACAATGAAGAGTAGGACATCTACTGTTATAGTAAGATTTTACACAACTGTACTTTTGGGGGGTGTTGACCCAGGTGTACACATCCAGTGAAGTCCTGTGATCTCCCAGATGTCTGCGTAAGGACAGAAGTGATTGGTTGCGCTGTAGTCAAGACAGAATTTACATTCTTTTTGTGAATCAGCAGCTCATCTCTTGGACAAAGCTTGCTTTTCAGGAGCTAGACATATACTTTCCCAGAGAGGCTGATGAGAACATGCCCTCCTGTCCACTTCTTTGAAAATGGGACTTCTATTTCAGTTTGCATGGAAAGCTAGGACTGTATCTGTAGACTGGCAATGTCAAAAAGGCCTGTTAACAACACCACCCTGACAGTATCCAGCATATTCAGCATTTCTAGATGGATCTCTTTCACTCCTGCAGCATTATTACAGTGGAACTGATAAATCATTGCAGATGTCTCATCTGTTCAGATCCATCCAATTCTACCATTCTTAGAACATGGTACATTCACATGATTTAGGAGTTCCTGAAAGCCTGCTGTCTCCTCAGCAATGTTGCCAGTGAATGTTGACATTTCTGTGTCTTTTATGATGCCATCTTGAATGACAAGCTGCTTCCCCTGCCCTGATTTTCTGAATGACTTGCCAGCATCTATGTAAAGCATCCAAAGGCCATTCTCAATTGTCTTGTCCAACTCCTATTGCAATTAGGACTTCACATTGGTGTGACTACCACACCTGCTGCCTTCCTGGCTTAATTAGTACTTATGAGTGAAGTCCAGAACCCTCCAGTAGTAACACTGCAGTGAAAGCTTCTTTAACCTTTTATCACTTGTCTACTAGCAAGTCCTTAATGATTACCTCATTTTTGGCTATAGCTCCTTTTGACTACTTTTACTGTTGAGGTTGTGAATAGGATTACAGGATTCATTCAGATTTACATTTTTCAGATTCAGGTTGTTTTTATTCATTCAGATTTCAGGGACAGGTATATTTTAGAGAGGATACTGCTTTTGTGGAATAGACTCCCCATCCACATAAAACAAAGTTCATCCATATCCATTTTTAACTGGAAATTGGATCTATAGATGGGAAACAGGGAATTTATCCAAAAACTACCCCCTGTATTAATAATGGACAGATGCAGCTCCTAAATGCTTTATCCCATACATGGTTTCCCTTAACTTGTCTATGGTATGATCTTAATTATATTACCACTAATGAGAATAGCTAATAGAAAAAAAGTCCAAGTAGCCACTACAACCAAAACGAAATGAATCCAAAAGGCTACTAGCGGAATCACAAAGACGCTGGAGACGTGAATAAATTCCACACTTTTAATGAAGGTTTAGCGCTTTCATCTAGTACAACTAGACTTCAGAAAGTTTCAGAGCAGTCCTTGGTCAATTGTGATTGTTTCTTAACACATACTTGTCTTGCTTTGGCTCATTAGCAGTAGTACAAAGAACTGCCTGCTCACAACTGCCTGTGTGAGAAGGCAGTTCTTTGTACTGCTGCTAATGAGCCAAAGCAAGACAAGTATGTGTTAAGAAACAATCACAATTGACCAAGGACTGCTCTGAAACTTTCTGATGAAGTCTAGTTGTACTAGATGAAAGCGCTAAATCTTCATTAAAAGTGTGGAATTTATTCACGTCTCCAGCGTCTTTGTGATTCCGCTAGTAGCCTTTTGGATTCATTTCGTTTTAATGAGAATAGCTGTCGAGCATGGATAGGTAAGGCCAATTTGTAACCAAATGGGATAGGTTATTTCAGGGAGAAAAATGGAAACTGGCATGGCTTAAAAAGACCCACAAGTGCAGATAGCCTAGTACTTACCTGTGAACCTATTTTATGTTGCTAACATTTGCAGGTATAGAAGAGAAGCTCATCTGGAGATGGGATTTAATGGCATCCCATACAGAAGCATCATCTAGGTTTTTCCATTCACCGTCACTACAAGTTTGGGCTTCCTGGACTTTTTAGCTGCTGTTGTAGCCATCTTATCCAGTTCGACACTAAATGATGACCAATTGACAGTTCGGCACCTCTCTTTACCCAAGTGTCCAAAACAAATGGTTATCAGCTCTTGATTATTGTTAGTCAAGTACAGCTCTTTTGATCGCTGGGCGTTTGGCATGCCAGACATGTCTGTCAATAACTGTTTTAAGTTTTTGCAAATCCTTATTCAGTGCTTCAGTAATGTTGTCTGTCCATCTTAAACTCTACCACCCCATACTCCTTTTGTCTGTAATCTTTACAGTATCCAAGTGTATGACCACATAATGCAAAGGCAGCAAAGTATTCGAGTTTTCTGGCGAGCAACATGGGTTTAACTATCCACAAGTTTCATAATACAATGCAGGTAAAATAGTTCTCAAAAATGCTCTCCTACACCACAGTTTGAGCATTTTTTTTTACTTTCTTTCTAATTGCACAGCCTTACAGTTCAGCTCTCACAGCCACATGTGATTACTGGGAAAACCATAGCTTTGAATATATGGAGCTTTGCTGACAATGTGATGTATGTGCTTCTTAAAATCTTATTCAGATTTGCCATAGCTTTCCTACCAAGAATCAAAAATATTGTAATTTCATGACTGTAATTATCTGCAGAGAACATTGAACCAGGAAAATATCTGCCACTACCTCAACTTGTTCTGTGTTTGCAAAAAGCTAATGAGGTTAGTTGAGACTCTCTTATTTTTCTGCTGTACAGTAAGTAAGCTTTTGTGCTTTCTGCTTTCACCTTCATTAACAAACATTT
This sequence comes from Protopterus annectens, assembly GCF_019279795.1. Lineage (NCBI taxonomy): Eukaryota > Metazoa > Chordata > Ceratodontiformes > Protopteridae > Protopterus > Protopterus annectens. The sequence goes on along the minus strand of NC_056734.1, from coordinate 553,945,348 downwards.
CAGCTCTTCTCACTGTCTCATCAGAGCTGTACAACCCTGTATATCTAAGGTTGTTAAATTTATACCATCCTGATTTACAACTACAAATTGAACAGCAACCTTTTGTTGATGGTTACCCAATATCAAGTGCTTCTATGAAGTACCTTGTGTTGAGATGTAGTGTTTGTTTTGGGTAGTCCATGAATAACGCAGATATCTAACAGTTTATCACTTGGGTTTAAGTTAGATAAAGCAGTCCTTTCTTAATCTCTGTCCTACAGGTATTTCCATCATTCTGCACGTGAGCAGTAGTCTTCCAGTAGAACTACGGAATCTGTATGTGGTACTATCTCAAGCACTTCTATCATTGCATCTAAGAAATCAAATATTCTGAATAGTTGTTGTATACAGATGCACAAACCATAGATGGTGTGGAATAACAACATGGTAAGCTTGTAAGAAAACTAGCATGAGTAAATTGTGCATCAGAAATGTACCAGTGGCATGCATGGATGTGAAAGTTTACATTATTTTGAAAGATTAAATATCTGAACTTGTACCATGTCTCCTGTAGATATTTAAACAGAGACTTTCTTCAGGTATATAGGGCATTTAAAGACCACTACCTGTGGGAATGTTTGGGGTTATAAAAAAGTAGAGAATTATCAGAATGTAGAAGATTCTATAGGGATGAGAAGTGTACTAACTGATTCTCTGAGAAAATAGATAATGCATGGAATACACTACCAAATTGTAATGGCACTAGGTTAGATGGTTTTTGGAGTAACTTGACTCTTATGGCAATGATTGTTTGGTATATTGGCAGACTAGGAGGGCATTATTGCCAGTGCCTGAACTACTACTATGAAGTATTCCTGCTTGCACCTGTCTCCTTGAGACTACCTTGTGTAATGGTACAGTCTGTGTAATGGTGCAGTCTACAGCTGACCAGCATCTGTCCAAAGACTGGTGAGAATTCTACACCTGCCCATGGCATTTCTCAATCATGAACTCAGGAATAGGCCAATCTCTTTCAAAAACAAAGGGTTAGCTACACTAGGAGGTTAAAACTCAAGACAGCAAATCTCTAAGTCACACAGCCCCTTCCACCACAATAAGCACATGATCCAAAGGTTACACAGCCACTTCCACCACAATAAGGTCATGATCCAAAGGTCACACAGCCCCTTCCACTACAATAAGGTCATGATCCAAAGGTCACACAGCCCCTTCCACCATAATAAGGTCATGAGCCAAAGGTCACACATCCCCTTCCACTACAATAAGGTCATGATCCAAAGGTCACACAGCCCCTTCCACTACAATAAGGTCATGATCCAAAGGTCACACAGCCCCTTCCACCACAATAAGGTCATGATCCAAAGGTCACACAGCCCCTTCCACCACAATAAGGTCATGATCCAAAGGTCACACAGCCCCTTCCACCACAATAAGGTCATGATCCAAAGAGAAATGGTCTATAAAAGACCAGAAGTTGATGTTACAGAGACCTAAGGTAGCGATAAGTACTCTCCTTTCCCATAGAGGAAAAACTGATTAGATATAAAATACCATTTTTATCAGTCGTGTATTTTAGGATGAGCAAGAAATGGAAGAATCATATGTGGGGCTGCAATGGAGGATGTTGTTTTTCAGAATGAGTGAAATTCATAATTTGCTGAAGATATAATTAAAGGAAGGGGCATGTGAAGATATTAAGCAAGTCAAACCTTTTACAGTCCAAAAAGCCGGTGCACACACCTAGAAGGACACAGGCAACTAAAAAATGTCCGTATTTGTTACCACAAGTTAAAGAGATTAGCTCTTTACGAAAATAACTTCACTTCATCAGATTGAAAGTCGAACCTTTTACATAATTTATTATACCCATTTATTAAATAAGCAAGCCAGCTGGGCACATTCCCTTTTCCAGGGTGACCTGTGAGCAATGTCTGGTAAAGTGACTTGCTCTCAGTGTAGCATAGTAGGCAGGTATGGGCTGAGGGAATCAGACTCTGCACCACAGGAACAGCTCACAGGTTTAACCATCTAATTTTGTTTGAGCACTCTCCTTGTTTACTAATCAGTTGGAATTATACTGTACACCTCAAGGCCAGTTGCATATAAAAGTGATGTGGTCTAGAGGATGATAGAAAATTTAAATTGGGTGCTGTTTTGGGGCAAAAAAAGTATGTTGTTGACCATTGCTAAAGACTTTAAACAGTCATGATCTGCAAAAGAGCCATTTTGAGCTTTTGAACTGTACAAGTCCTTCATTTGTAGATTACAACTTGTTAGCTCTAGATGAAGGACTAATATTTGAAAGTTTATGCAGGTACAAATCTGTATTGGTAAAACAATATATGTCATCATCTTTGTCCTGATAATGTTGGGAAGTAAAGGAAGTTAGTGCTTAAGATTATGTGCTTTTAAAACCTAATTTAGAGGACTGTAGCATTTAGTAAGCTTAGTAACTAATTTTGTTTTGGGAAAATATCCCTGCATATATTGACCAATTTATTATACCCTGAACCATGAGCTGTTTTCAGTCCATGGGCCTCTGCCCCCACCCTGTGCCCCAACTCCAAACTTGACATTCTGTGGGATCTCACACACACATACTCTCTCTCACTCTTTTGGATTCATCATCCATATTGTTTTAAGCATAAAGTAACCTGTGTGATTATTTAAATTGCATCTGTTTCGTAAGGCAGAATTTATTTGAGCATATTTGCTTTAACTCTTGAGTGGTCTTGAAATACCACTGACAGCCATTATATAGAATTGCTGACATTACAACATGTCAACAATAAATCCCTGATAAAATTGTGGAGGGCCCCTTGATTACTTTTATCTATGTGATAGTGGTATTTTCATTTACACCAAGTAGACCAAATAAAGCTTAACATATTTATTGAAGATGCATAATTACAAATGAAAAGTTTTAATGTGGCAACAGTAAAAGTGGAGCATACTTGAGTTTCTGTATTCTGTGGTTTGATTCTCTCACCTTCCTTTTGCCTACTGCGTGACTGAGTAAACCAGTTAACCAAACAGTGCCCCTTTATCAATATTGAAAACAAAGTTGTTAACCAGGTAACAAAAAAGTGCAGACTTCCTTACAACAATGCAACTGCTGGAGAGAGGAACAGTCAACCTTAGCAATTAACAAGTAATTTATTAAGAAGGAATAAGAGCCCAGTTCATCTGCTATCCTGCCACTGCTAACCAGGTGATGTGTAAATACACACACATGCACAAGCTTGTAAGCCAATAAGCAACCACTATCCCATCTTTGTACATATATATTATCTCTTTGTCTCCAGCCTACTTTAACCTTCTTTTTTCCAGCTAGAAAATTCAGGAAACCTGCTGCGTGAGTAAACAGCTAGGTTTTCAAAGTCTGATACCACCCAATTGATCCAAACAGTATAATGGCCATCTCAGTCAAGTGAAATAGTTTACTTCAAGTCGCAGTATTTTATGCCATTGCTTGACCTGGCTGGTTCTGCCATGTCTGCTGCTGGTCAGTCAGGTGTGTCTGTGTGTCTAGCTACCTTTTCAATGGATGTCATGATAAAGATGCAGTCAGTGAAAGTTCAGCATTTTCTAAACTGCTCTGAAGAGCAAGACAATGCAAGGAATAAGATGCAAGTAGTGTTTGCGGCTCCTGTTTCACTATAAGAAAGTCTGAACAAAACTAGTTGTTGCAGGCTGAAATTTGGGTTATAAAGTATAAATTATGTAACTAATATCTTTAACCACGATTTCCCATTTTCTTAAATTGCTTGTTAATTGGCTTAGATTAAACAGCTGCTTGCATGCAGTCTGCCCCCCCTCACTTTATGTTGCATTATAAAATGGCTTGAAGATGAGAGGATATAGAGTCTGCTTTGTTACATGCAGCAACAGGTGGTTCCCAGTAGGACAGTTCCTCTTCCCATTATTTTACAACCCACAGTTGTCACAGACCAAGCTATCTTTTAAGTTTTAGAAATATGGAAGGACTTGGTTCCCTTGGCTTTGACAAAGTTCACATAAGCTGAGTAGCGAACTAGTGCCCTACACTGGGCTAGGGCTAGTTATTTGTAAAATAGACACTGCCAGTGTAAAATATGTAATATTTGACTCGTAGTGAGGTTTAATTTTTTTGTAAAGTGTATTTCTATCACTTGTCAGTAATAGTGGTTGTGATTGTTACATTTTACGAATGCATATATAGAGTAAGAAGATGGCCTCGGGGGGGGGGGGGGGGGCTGTATCTGCATGTCAAGGGGCTGGTCATGGCAAAGGGAAGGTACTAAACTGTTCTGTTCCTGTTTTCATTTGCTACATGACAGCAGTGGCTAGAAAGGAAGAACATGCAGGGTTGTGGTGGGCTGAACATTTATTTGATTCACATTTAGGGCTGGATCATGGTCAAATGAGACCTAGGGCAAGGCAACATGGCATCTGTGCCAATATCCCTTTACTTAGCTGTATCTTCAAATCCCCATGCAATAATCACATTTCTCAATATGCATATTGTTTTTCTGTACCTTTGCATTGATCAGCGAGTTTGATTTTTTTCTATTTTTTTATTTTAAATTGTACAGTAAGAACATTGTAGGCCATTTGCTAAACAGTCTGTGCACTGAAAACAGACTTAATATGAGCAACAGTAGACCGCTATTCCCTTGAAACTTACAATTTATTTAAATTGCACCTAAAGAGCCATTAAACTGAGAAATTGTTACTTGCCTATGCAATTTCCTGCCTGCTTAGACCATGGCAATCTTAGTGTGTCTCATAGAAAAGTACAGGCTAGTTGTCCTTGTGGACTATAAGTCTGGTCAGTTTCCCTTAGTGAGAATCAAACCCTGTATCTTTTGTCTATGAGGTGAACACATTAACCATTTCACCAATCCTGATCAGAGTCCTGTAGCTACCAGGTACCTTATGTAAGTACAAATTTTGAATGGATAGAAAATTCCCAAGTTTGTATTTGGTATGGGAGGCTGGGAGCATTATTCCCAGAAAAAAATTAAGAAATTAAAAAAAAAAAATGAAATGCATTCTAGTTTTGTATAGCAGTATAAATGTCTTGCTGAAAGAAAGTACATTTCTTTTTCTTTCAAAGTATTAGAATTTTAGCTTTTTATGTTTGTTACCCATTCCTCGAGCACTTGTCTTGCATCAATAACCTAAATGTGCGCAAAAGTCACCCTAGAAAACCTATAAACTCTGAGAAGATAAACATAAAAACTACAGGTAAGTTGTGTCCCTCCAAACTGTTGATAATTTGTTTACCAAAACCAAACCACAAAGGGGAATGGAAACTGTGAACATAGACATAGGTCTTTGACATGCATGCTATAAGGTCCTCTTAAGTTTCTGCCAGTAGCATTTACTGGAACACTCTTCAAAGGGGATTCGGAAGCTGAGAGATGTACATGTTCACATAAAATTCACTACTTTTTGACAAGACCTTAAATATCTTTAGAATTGAGAGGTGCAAATATCTCCAGAAAATGGAGGATAAACCCTCAGTATCAACCATGCCTGTGAGTGAGTGCCTACACACTCACATATTGCATATGCCAAAGTTCTGAAGACTTTCATATTCAAAAGTGTCATCTGTTCTTTATCAAGAAACAATGTATTCAATTAATCTGCTACCTCAAATTGTATAAATAACACCAATTACACCTCTTGCACTGATCGAAATTCCTGATGCAAATTTTACATCAAGACAATTAATGTGAACAAAGTACAAATTAATAAGAAGATGGGATATAGGAAGCTGAAAACTTATAAAATAGCACTGCCACATTGAGTTTAAAGCAGGCTGTTAGCTTGAACTTGTAAATACCACACGGTTATACTCAATGAGAAGGTCATAGCAAACTAACATCTAGTCTTTTATACTCGTCAGGATACTTGCTGGGTGAAATACTAATTGTCACTGCTTGGTTATGTTGTCCTACTGTCATGCCTAAAATACCATAGTGAATGTAGCTGTCTTTAAGCTGTGTGTGTATGTTTGCCTTCATCTATGTAGTACCAGTGATTTATTGATTTTACTGTACCTTCAGTCCATCCATCACTAATTTAAACCCTCATAATCCCCAATTGAGCAGTTTTGATATGCTCACATTCAGCAGTTAAGGCTACTTTACCTCCACAGGGAAAGAAAATATGTAAAGTGAGTTGAGCAAGGCCATATGTAAATTATCTGTTGTACCTTAGGTGCATGCTGCACATTCGCATTCCTGCCGAAGCTTAGGAAATGCCGTTGGGTTAATAGAAATGTGTAGCATGTCTCCTACAATAAAACTGAGCTATGCAAAGCTACATATTGAGTGTAAAGTAAAAAAAAAATACTTTGGTGTTGGCCATCAGTAAGGCTTTTAGTGGTGTTCCTGTAAACTGTTTCTGGATTCAAAAGTCACACACATTTTCCGCTCACTCTTTTTGTTCAAATGTGTTTTTGAACCTTTTCTCCACCTCCTATCATTTCCACTTCTGAATCTTCTAATTTTTTTTATTCTCATTTTCTAGTTCCATTTAACATTTGGCTTGTGGAAGTTATAGCCATGTTGTCTCTCTTCCTTTCTTCTAAAATCTGCCACTGCTTTGCACAACATTTACAAACTAACATCCTGATTTCTGTTTGACATTGACTTTCCTCTTGTGCAGCTATAATTTCAATTCTTTTCCCTGTGCTTTCTTATGTTGAGCTTGTCCGAGTTCTACTTTGTTTCAGTGCCTGTCCTTTGACCCCTGTCCTTCCTTATTGCAGTTACTGCTCACACTTTCTTCGTAGCTGTATGGCGGCCAACAAGGAGCAGCTCCAGAAAAGTCCTACTATATTGTGGTTCTCATACCAGCAGCTCTCTCAGGGTTAGCCCCTAGTTGAGAAGGCATAGCAACTGAAAAGGACGTCTGTTCTTCTCTCTGCAAATATGTATACACATACTTCCCTAGAAACAGAAGCAAAAATGTCAACCTGAAACATCTGTGCTGAAATAAATCACTTTTAAACACACAAAATGACATCTGATTAGTGCCAGCTGCAACTATTCAACTCTGTGTATCAATAGGCACCCTAAATTTATCATTAACCAACAGGTCAGCTGACTGTATCAACAGACTTGGATTAGCTTGGTAAGGCTACCTGGACCTTTGTCTGGGACTTACTGTTGCGCCAGAGAAGTGTCCTATGTCATTTTGCTCTTTCCACCCAGATATAGAGCCGTTTATATTGCTTTTGCTCCTGTCTGCCATTGCACACATCCTACATCTCTGTTAGTCCTGCTATAAGGAGCAACATAAGGGTTGAGTGTGTTGTCCTTTGGATGAGATGTTAAACTGAGGCCCTGTCTGCCTGAGTTGTTAGTAACTCTGGTGGATGTAACCTGTAGAAGAGAGTAGGGGTACTTTATTTATGTACTTTATTTAATATTGTATCCAGGGATGGGACTGTCAACTCCCCTGACACTCGCACTAAATTGCTAGGAGTGACCATCGATGATAATCCCAAATTATATCAGCATACAAATCAAACTGTTAAAAATATCCACAAAAAAAATGAGCAGTCTATATTAAAATAAACCATTTCTAATGCAACCTGCTAGGATAACAATTGATCTGAAGTAGGAAGACTTCATTCGTCTGCAACCTGTGGGTATCGGATCCGACCTCGGATCCGAGCCGGCAATTCAAAAGCTTAGGCTCCTAGCTCCTAGCTCCTCCCTCTTACCCATAACCCCTTGCCACGCCCTGACTGACCTCAGATTTCGTTTGCCGCTTTTCAAGAAGCAACGGAATTCTTGAGCTCCTGGCGTGGTTTTTGAGATAAGTAGTTTTCTGACAGGAAAATTGTTGAAATTCTCGTTACAAATATAGTTAGTGTTGTGTGTGGTTAAGGCTTTCCCTCCCTCTTTAGTTAATATTTCTCGGGTTTTTCGTAGTTTGTTTGTTTGTGTGTGTGTGTGTTTAGGCCTTAGGTGTTATGTCTGAAGCCCCTAAGGCTGTCTTTTCCAAATGTACCGAGTGTGGCCATAAGCTGTCCCCAGCGGATGGCCACACTCGGTGCAAATGCTTGGGGTTGAACACCTGTCTTCTGGTTGTACCATTTGTGCAGGGTTCAACCTCGGCTTTAAGGGAACGGAGGTCGGTTAGTGCTGGCGGTCTTTTACCCCAGATACTGCTTCGCCTCTGCCCCCTCCAGTCAGCAACTAGTTGCTGTCAGTTCTCCCGCTCCGGCTGGGACTCAACCTCCCTTAAAAATGCCGGAGGGGAAGGATTCTAGTAGGGAGAGACAGAAGGAGAGGCACAGGAGAAGCACCACAAGAGGAGAGCCGAGCTTCCAGCTCGGCTCCTCCATCTAAGCGGGCTTCCCTGTGCCTTCTAGCTTTCCTCCTCCTCGGCTCCACTCCCTCGGTTCTCTCCTGGACCCGAGGAGGAGGAGGCTAGCCCTTCCAGGAGGTCTCCGAGGCGGTTCTCTAGGTCCGCTTCGGTGGCCTCCTCTAGATCGACCTTTCGATGAGCGAAGCTGATATGGACCGGATGATGAGGAAATTCATCCAGGCCCAAATGCAAATGGGAGTGCTCCTAGCCCCCCCCCAACCGGGAGGGGCTTGACCCTTTTCGCCCCGTAGCTCCTTCTCCGACCCATACCACGGGTTCGGAGCTTCGGCGCCGTGCAGATTTGGATCCGGGTGGGTCGGATCCGATTGGTCGGCGCACCTCGGATCCGTCCCATCCCTTGAGTGCTTCGGTACCGGACCCGACCTCGGAGCCGAGGGCCGAGCCTCGGATCTGAGGGAGCTGGTGTGTCTTCGCTCCGCCCAGGTCGGAGCACACTGGTCTCGGATCCGACGGTTTCGCTCCGACTCCGATCCGCACGCCGGATCCGAGTGGGGGTCGGCTCGGGGCTTAGAGAAGCTGGCTCCCCTCGGCTTTCAACGCGTTATGGAAAGGGCACTGTCGAGGACATCCGGACCCCGGTCCCTGCCACGGCTCCATCCCGCACTCCATTGCAGTTGGGCCAGGCCCCCACCAGCCGGTCCCAGGGACAGCCCGCCTCGATGTCCCAAGTGGTTCCCTTGGAACATCCATCTGCTGAAGAGTACTCCTCGGACAGCCCCCGATGAAGTACCTCGGAAGCGCAAGTGCAAGAGGAGGCACATGGACTCCCTGAGTCCGCCACTGAAGACACGGACTTGGATGAAGGGAAGGCTCCCTAGGTCACCCCTGAGGACGCCTCATTTGGAGACATCATGGAGATGTTAAGGATCAGGGGTGGTCTGCCCCAAGGCTTCTTCGGACGAGTCTGTGTTCTTGGAGGCATTCGAGGCGGCCCTTCTACCTCTTGGGTGTCCTCCTGCTGACCCCTGGTAGATCTTATATCTATCAGGGCGTGGAAGGATCCGGACACCATTGAGCCTATCCCAAAACGCCCGGACCGCATTCTTTCTCCCCATCAGACCGCACCCACTGGAGTAAGGGTCCCCCGGTAGATGCCATGATGATGGCTGCAGCCACGCAGAGGGAATTGGCCCAGGAGAGTCCCTCCGTCCATCCTCCGGGCAAGGACTCCCGCTCGATGGATCGAATTGGGAAGCGAGTGTTTAGTTCAGCGACCTTCTCCTTGAGAGCGCTGAACTACATGGCATGTCATTAGGATGCAGCGAGATCTGATTAAAGAGTACGCTGCATCTCCCCGATGTCCATCTCGAGTGAGGATAAGCAGGTTTATTCCACCCGAATGGCCACTCTCAGATCTGTATCCAATACATCTATGCGGCTGCTGTCTCATGCTACTGAGGGAGCTAGAGCCAGCGGAGCAGGCCTTGTCATGAGGCGACAGGCCTGGCTCCGCCATTGTGATTTTGCTGAGCCCTTTAAGGCGACCTTCGCGAATGCCCCTTTCGATGGTTCTGCCTTATTTGGCAAGACTGTTCGCGAGACACTTGTCCAGAGCGAAAAGGACGGGAAGACGCTGTCTGCCGTCGGAGTCTGCTTCTCAGCTCCCCAGAGGTCCTTCTCTAAGAACCAAAAGGGACAGAAGAAGATGTGGTTCCGGAAGTCGCAGCAGTCCCAACCTGCTCCGGATAACCAGTCCTTCCGTGGCAGAGGAGGACGAGGAGGTAGTCGTGCCAGAGGCAGGGGGGCTCCTGGCAATTTTGGGTCCAGAGAACCCTTCTCTGAGAGACCCACGCAGCAGCCCTGAAGGGTTGCCCGGCTGTCCGTCTCTGGAGGCAGTCGGGGGGCGGTTTTCGATGCACCTGACTTCTTGGGAGTCCATAACAACAGACAGTTGGGTGCTTCGACTCATATCCAGAGGATATTCAATACCCCTAATCAAGATCCCAAATCTCGCAGCCTCCCAGATGTTCCACCCGACCAAGGGAGGCGGCAGCTCGAAATCGAGCAGCTGCTAGGAAAAAAGCCATCCAGCGCCCCCAGATCAAGCCGGATTAGGGTTTTACTCCAGGTTCTTTTGGTGCCAAAGAAGACGGGGACTTAAGACCAATTTTAGACCTTTCCCTGTTGAACCTGTCAGTAACCAAGCAAAGTTCCGGATGGTCACCCTGCAATCTATACTCCCCCTGTTGAGGGAGAACGACTGGATGTGTTCCATAGACCTCAAGGATGCGTACTACCACATTCGGATGGACAGACGATCCAGGAGGTTTCTTCGCTTCCGGCTGGGAGCCAGTCACTATCAGTTCAGGGTCCTCCTCTTTGGTCTCACCTCAGCCCCCAGGGTGTTTACCAAGGTGTTAGCGGTGGTAGCGGCCCACCTGAGGCTCCAGGGATTACAGGTCTTTCCATACCTGGACGACTGGCTCCTAACTGCATCATCAAGGCATCTTCTGTGCTCAGCCAGGGATTACTTCCTTCAACTAGCACCAAGGCTGGGCATAACGATCAACTGGGAGAAATCTTTCCTGAATCCAACTCAAATTATAGATTTCATAGGAGGAAGACTAGACACCAGATCAATGCGAGCCTTCCTCACCCCAGACCGTATAGTCAGCCTGAGGTGTCATGTGACAGCGATCCTTCAACCGTCACCAACTGCAGCTTCGGTCCTGAGGGCCCTAGGTTCTATGGCGGCAGCTATTCCGCTTCTAATTCATGCCCGCCACGCATGCGGGTTCTTCAATGGACCCTTCAAGTTCAGTGGTCTCCTCTTTGTTTGTCTCTAAACGCTCCGATTGCGGTCAGCAGAGCGTGCAGGGACTCCCTTCTGTGGTGGCTTCTTTCTCCGGAGCCCCTAGCAGGAAGACCCTTTTGCGCTGCATTTCCCCGAGCCACAGTGACCACGGACGCTTCTTGCCTCAGGTGGGGGGGGCATTCTGCGGGAAAGATTGTCCAAGGCACGTGGAATCCCACAGAGACATCATTGCATATAAATGTCCTGGAAATGAGGGCGGTGCTCCTAGCGTTGCAAGCACTTCACCACGTTCTTCCTACAGGGACTATTGCGATTCAGACAGACAACATGTCCGTAGTCTGGTATATCAACAAGCAGAGGAACCAGGTCTTATCCCCTTTGTCGAGAGGCCATGAGAGTCTGGGAATGGGCAATTTCCACCAAACGCTTTCTGATAGCAATGCACATTCCGGGAAAGTCCAACATCCTTGCGGACAAGCTCAGTCGCACCATCCTTTCTCCACACGAGTGGTCCCTAAACCTTCAAGTAGCGAAGAAGATTTTTGCCGTTTGGGGGCAACCCTGTTGCGATCTTTTTGCTTCTCCCTCAAACGCCAAATGCATAATTTCTTCGCTCTACTTCCCCACCAGGGAGTTCGAGGATGCTCTGGTGCATGCTTGGCCTCCCGGTCTCCTTTATGCCTACCCTCCACTTCCTCTGATGCAGAGGTTTCTGCAGAAAGCCAACGGTTTGGGGAGCAGAATGATTCTCATTGCCCCATTCTGGCCTCGACAACCTTGGTTCCCCTTCGTATGGTCTCACAAAATCAATCCACCATGGATTCTGGATCCAATTTTGGATCTCATCTCTCACCCTCTGGGAATGCCAGTTCCCAATCTGCGGACCCTGAAGTTGACAGCTTGGCTGCTCCAATTCCAACCTTAATTAGGACTCCCGGTATCTCTTCACCGGTCAAAGCAATTTTGGTGGCTGCTCATAAACCTTCTACCAGACAGGTTTATCGGAGTAAATGGAAGAGGTTCTCTATATGGGCAGGGCAGAGAACGGTGGATCCTTTACAGCACCTATCTCTGCGGTGCTAGAATTTTTAACAGACCTCTTTCATCAAGGGGCCAGTTCTTCCACGATTAAAGTACAATTGGCGGCTATATCGCATTATCACATTGGACAGGACACAGCTCCCCTTATGACAGCGAAATTATGCAAATCCTTTCTCAAGGGAGTTTTTTTATTAAGGCCTCCAGTCAAGGAGGTTGTACCGCCTTGGGATTTGTCTTTAGTCCTGCAGGCCCTTACTGCTCCTCCCTTCGAGCCTGCAGCTTCTGCTGATTTAAAATTCCTTTCCTGGAAGACTGTCTTTCTGGTAGCTATCACTTCAGCCAGAAGGGTGTCTGAGCTTCAGGCTCTTTGTGTCAAACCGCCTTACCTTTCTTTCTTCCCTGATAGGGTGTGCCTCAGGACCAATCCATCTTTTCTTCCGAAGGTCTCTTCTGAATCCAATATTAACCAGTCAATCAATTTGCCTGTTTTTTTTCCCAAGTATTCAAACAAAGGGGAATACAAATTGCATTCATTGGATGTTCATAGACAATTACGTTTTTATATTAACAGGACAGCTGGCCACAGGAAATCAGATCAGCTGTTCGTCTCCTTTGCTAAATTTGCTCTGGGTAAAGCAGTGTCTAAAGTCACTCTGTCTAAATGGATTGCTAATTGCATATTGCAGGCATATGACACTTCAGGCAGACCTGCTCCTAAGAGGGTTACGGCTCATTCTACTAGGGCAGTTTCTCGTCAGCCGCCTTTAAGTCCCGTGTTTCGTTGGATGATATCTGCGAGCAGCTACTTGGGCCTCGCCTCATACTTTTATTTCTCATTACAAGGTGGATGTTGTTTCTAGAGGAAGAGCATCCTTTGGCTCAGCGGTGCTCGGAACATCCTTCCATGATGGCCGCCCAAGATTCAGGTAGCTAGGGACTCTGTCCCACAGGTTGCAGACGAATGAAGTCTTCCTACTTCAGATTTAGAAGTTATGTACTCACCATAACGTTCCATCTGAGTAGGTGACTTCATTCGGATGCAACCATCCCCCCCTCCATCCCCCTGACCTTTATAGAGCGAGTATTTATGCTGTTTTAGTATACTGTGGTCAGTATTTGAGGCAAACTCAATCTGAGGTCAGTCAGGGCGTGGCAAGGGGTTATGCGTAAGAGGGAGGAGCTAGGAGCTCGGAGCCTAAGCTTTTGAATTGCCGGCTCGGATCCGAGGTCGGATCCGATACCCACAGGTTGCATCCGAATGAAGTCACCTACTCAGATGGAACGTTATGGTGAGTACATAACTTCTAATTCAAACTCACCTCCTTTCCACACTATTTTATGCCTCACCCATTCTCAGTAACTTACCCAAAACTGAAATTGTCAAACTCAACACCTGTTACAATCAAATTGCAAAATTTGCTATGGGTGCCCCTTACCAAGCCCACCATTGCCATTTCCTAAAACAACTTGGCTTGAATTTCTTAATCTCCTAAATTATCATCAACTTTCCTTTGCCCATAATCTCCTACTACTTCCAGACAAAATTCCAGCTCTGGCCAACCTACTAGAACTACACGCTAAAACTAGACAAACTTTGCCCTAGCGACAAAAAAATTAATCAAGGTCACCAAGACCAATAACACAGCAGGGGACTCCCTATTCCCTAACTACATAGGCAAAATTTGGAACACCCTACCTACTGCTATAACCTCAGCAGGCTCAAACATTACATTTAAAAGACTTCTGAAAGCACACATGGATATGCACGTTTCCCACCTGGCTGACCCCCCCCCCCCAACACTCTCCCTTCACTTTTTCCCCTCTGACTTCAGCTTCATCATCAAAAGAATGCAATTTCTGTAGCTTCCTTCCAGTTCCACCTCTAATTCTAATCCCTTAGTCAATACCCATATGTCACTGCTAGGACACAGTTATCTATCCACACATTTCTCTTTACACCTCTACTCTTATTCTATACTTAAGCTACTTACTCCTCCTGCTTTTCTTACTTAACCTGTTATCCAATTTCCTATCTTTGCCTTTTCTCCTGCTACTATACTCCCTACTATGTCTAATCTTTTCTCTCTTTGTTGCTATGCTCCCTACTCTGGCTAACTGTTTACTATCACTTTTGTTCATAGGTTAGTACTATGCTATTGGCCCTAGGGCCTATACAAGCCTAGCCATAACAATTCCGTGGCTGTTTATTCCCACACTATTTACTTTCCTGTGAACAACAAGCTGTTGGCACATATGCTGCCGAAAATCAGATTGTCGTTTACACAATGTCAAGTGTATGGGGTAGTCTAACACACTTAATGCAGTAGGGGGGGTGCAGTGGGGTTTCCCCCCCCCAGCAAACTTGTGATATGCCATATAGGAGTTTGATTTACATCAGCTCCTATATGGATGTCACGTGATGTTTTCAATGACTATGTTGACTCAAATGTGTCGATCATTTGGGTTGACATTGTGTAGCAGTTGAGGTTCTGGGTTTGGAGGTTTACTTCGATATTGCGAATGGAAAATGTTTTGCCGTTCGCAATATTGATAGTAAACAGTGGCTAACTTGCTTACAGGTCAACTGTATAAAGCAAAAAATGCAACCCCTACTAACAGTGTTCACCATTATGTAATGCCTCAAACTAAAACTAAAAAAATGTGTTCAGTCTATGTAAATATGTTAAATCTTAAGCTTCAATGCTATGTTACTAGTCAATGTTAAGTTTGATACTATGTAAATTTGAATGTTTCTGTGTACACCTTATATTTTGCTTAAAATGTATCTGTGGAGCTTTTCTCCCTGGGCCTCCAATGAAAATGGACATGCATCCAGTCGGACTTTCCCAGTCAACAAATATAAAATAAATAAATACTATTTATATACAGAAAGAACTCTTTTATTTACAACATATGTTCAAATATCTACAAATGAACAAATACATAGCTATATAAATATATTTACACATATTCATAATTTCCTTACAATCATATTCAATTTTCATTCCTATTAGACCCCCAACTCCTTTTTTCCATAACCACCATCTTATTTTACTTAAGATTGCATCTAAAATCCATTTACCATTTAACATAATTTCACTTATTGTGATATAAAATAGATTTTTATCATTTTAATTTATTCTGTACTTCTATTCTTATTTATCCATAGTTAATCATATCCATGTTTATTTAGTCCCCCCTTTACTTTTTTTACTCCTTTACATTTCAGAACCATATATTCAGTAGTTTTTTCTTGATAATGTAAATGTATTCCTTCACTTTTCTTGTATGGCATATTTCCTTTTCATAGGTAAGTACTAGGCTATTGGCCGTAGGGTCTGTACAAGTCTAGCCAAATGAGGATCCCTGGCTTTCACCACCCAAGAAAATTATTTTCCTGTGCCCCTGAATTTGTCAGAATTCTGTCCTTCGGCCATCAAAAACCAGAAACAATAAGGTGAAAGAAACTGCAAACCAAGAACCATCATTTTGAGGTGGAATTTTATTAAAGAAGTTCTTTCAGTACTACTGAGTGGAGATCGTTTGTGGATCCTTTCCTTTGGCAGAGTGGTTCTTGGTTTCCTGTGCCCCTGTCGAGCAGAGCCACAGCAGTGATCCCCGGGATGAATTTCCTATCTCCCATCCAGTTGTCAAGATTTCTCTTAGAGGGCCAATGAGGAGCTCTGCTTGACATGAATGGGCAGCCTATTCCAGAGCAACGGAAGTCTCTGGGACAGGAATCCATCCCTCCAGCATGTTCTGTTTATTGTGGTGACAAGGTTTAGGTCCCTGGAGCGTGTGGCTCAGAGAGATTGGGATTTCTTTAAGTGTAGCATGTCCATCAGGTCTGGGTTGGACATGGCTTTGTACATTAGGTGGAGTTCGCCTCGGAGTAGACGATATGCAACAGAGTAGAGCTGGAGTTTTTTGAGGCAGTCAGCGTATGGCATCTGTTTGAGGATGGTAATCCTCTTAGTGAGGTATTTCTCTGGCCTTTCTAGCTGTTGCTGATGTCTTGCAAGGTATATGCCAAACAGGGTGTTGTACTCTATGATGGGTCTAATAAGGGATGAGTAGAGAGGAACAATGGCCTCTCTTTTTTCTGGAGGAGAACCCCTTTGTGATGAGGTGTGCCATGTAGAAGGATTTCCTGACTACTGTGGCAAGGTGATTATCAAAGGAGAGGCTACTATCCTCCTGTGTCCTGAGGTCTCTTATCACACTTTCAGTGTTTAGTAGCCTACCGCCTATGTGGTAGTTCATGGGTACTGTATTTTTCCCAAAGGGGATGACAATGCACTTCTTGGCATTGAGCTTTAGGCCATGACTTTGACAGCAAGCATCAGTCTCATTGAGGCCTCTTTCACTTAAGGATGTGGACATTCTACAATCGATTGTGGTTCCTAGTTTGCAGTCGTCTGTGAATTTCATTAGCCAGAGACCAGCTGTATTAGCCTGGACTTCAAAGAAGTAGATACTGAACAGGAGAGGACCCAGGATCGAACCCTGTGGTACTCCGCTTGTCACTGGTCTGAAGTCGGATTTGGAGTCTGCTACTTTCACTCTGTGGGTTTTGTCAGTGAGCCAGTTGGCCACCCATCTTGTGACATCGGGATTTATGCCTGGTCCAGTAAGTTTATCTATAATGCCAGAGTGGGGGATGGTGTTGAAAGCCTTGGTGAGGTCAAGATAGGCTGTGTGCGCACCACCTTACCCTTGTCTATGGCTCTGGTGACTGCTTCGAAGAGGTCACTCAGGTTTAGGAGTCATGATCTACCTTTTACAAACCTAACTGAGTGGGGTCCAGAGATTGGAGGTTACCTATGTCTTTGTTTTATGAGCTCTAGGATGATGCATTTACTGGTAATTTTATCTATTACCAGTCTCCACATAAAATCTTAACATTCTACTTTGATTACACAATTTGCTTATTTTTATAGCGTTAATGACATCTAAAGACATACAGGTAAGTGCGTGCATGAATGGGTGTCCCTTCTTTGAAGGCTGGGTGTCAGGCTGGCATCTCGGCACTGTGCAAATCAACTGCTAATCATTAGCAGACCGGAGTTCCGCTGTGTCGACCCCTAAGACATACGATATGAAAAACATACGATTTTTTCATCTGTTATATTTTCCCAGGGTTTTACATAATAATAATTTGTCATTGCTTTCTTATACCATACTTCATCTTTTTCTATATCGGTATTTATTTTCCACAATATATTTTCTTGGTAACATTTTATTTCTTCATTTATATACTTTTTCTCTTTTACTTTTTTTTTTTAACTATGCCCCCAAATTTATCAGGTCTATATTAGATGAACGAAAGTTCATCTTAGCGAATGCTCACATGAGCGAATATCCAGGTACTCTAAAGTGCAATTGTGTGTGTGTGGGGGGCTGCACCCCCCACACCCCCTGCTAAATATATATTCCAACTCCGAGATCGCACTACAGTGAGGAAAGGGTAAATATTCCCATCTTCACTGTACAGCGATATCACAATTGCCGTTTCAAGTTCTACAATATTTGCTCATGTGAGTGTTCACGAAGATGAACTTTCGTTCATCTAATATAGACCCAATTTATCATACTTGTATTTATACAATTTTACTTCTTAGGTTCATAGGTAGGTACTAGGCTATCGGACCAAGGGCCTACGTAAGACTAGCCAACAAGGTTTCCTGGCTTACGCCACCCAAGAAAGTTATTTTCCTGTGCCACTGTCGAGCAGGGACACAAAAGTGATCCCCGGGGTGTATTTCCTATTTCCCATCCACTCATCAAGATTTTTCTTGAAGAGTGCTACTGAAGAACTTTGCTTGACATAGATGGGTAGCCTGTTCCAGAGTATGGGAAGTCTCTGGGATGGAATCTATCCCTCCAGCATGTCCTGTTTATTGTGGTGACAAGGTTTAGGTCCCTAGAGCATGTAGCTCGGAGGGATTGGGATTTCTTTAGGTGTAGCATGTCCAACAGCTCTGGGTCTGACCTAGCTTTATATGTTAGGCAGAGATCACCTCAGAGTAGGCGATATGCTGCGGAGTAAAGCTGAAGTTTTTTGAGGGGATCAGTGTAGGGCATTTGTTTGAGGCCAGTAATCCTCTTTGTGAAGTACTTCTGTGGCCTTTCCAGCTACTGCAGATGTCTTGTGAGGTACATTCCAAAAGGGGCGTTGTACTCTATGGGTCTAATGAGTCTAATGAGTGTCGAGAAGAGGGGAACAATGACCTCTCTTTTTCCCTGGATGAGAACCATTTTATGATGAGGTGTGCCACGTAGAAGGACTTCCTGACTACTGTGGCAATGTGACTATCAAAGGAGAGATTACTTAACACCGAATGCATGATAAGAGACCTTGGGACCCAGGTGGACAGTCGATTGCTGCCTATGTGGTAGTTCTTGGGTACAGAATTTTTATCAAAGGGGATGACGCTGTACTTTTTGGCATTGAGCTTGAGGCCACGGCTCTGACACCAGGCATCTGTCTCAGCAAGGCCCTTCTGTAGGATGTCCACATCATTTGGGGACTTGACTATGGCTCCTAGTTTGCAGTCATCTGCGAACTTCGTTAGCCAGAGGCCTTCTGTGTTAGCCTGTACTTCAGAGACGTAGATACCAAACGAGAGGTCACAGGACGGAACCCTGTGGTACTCTACTTGTCACTGCTTTGAGGTCAGATTTGGAGTCTGCAACTTTTACAGTGTGGGTTCTGTCAGTGAGCCAGTTGGCAACCCATCTTGTGATGTAGGGATTTATACCTAGTTTAGTGAGTTTAGCTATAATTCCAGAATGGGGGATGGTGTCGAAAGCCTTGACAAGGTCAAGATAGGCTGTGTGAACCACCTTACCCTCATCTACGGCTTTGGTGACTGCCTCAAAGAAATAGATCAGGTTCAGGAGGCATGATCTGCCTTTCACAAACCCGAACTGGGTGGGATCCAGAGTTTGGATGTTACCAATGTCTTTGTTTATGAGTTCCATGATGATACGTTCCATGGCCTTGCAGACCAGGCTCATCAGGCTAATAGGTCGATAGTTCCTGGGATCAATGGTGGCTCCCCCTTTGTGGAGTGGGATAACTGTTGCTGTGCACCATTCAGTGGGCACAAAACCTGATGCGAGGCTATTATTGAACATTGTTCTTAAGTGGGGAGCCAGTTCATTCTGAAGTTCGTGTAAAACACAGCCTGGGATGTTGTCCAGTTCCATGGATGCTGTGTTTTTGGCTTTAGAGAGCGCAGCTTTTAGTTGTGATTACAGGGACTCTGCATTCTTCTTGTATAGATATGGGCCCTTTAGGGATGAGAGGGGGGGGTAAAGTTAGCACTGAACCAATCTGCCAGGATGTTGGCAATATCAGTTGGTTCTGTAATTTTCGTGCCTTTGTGCTGTAACTCAGAGCAGATCTGGGTGTTGCCATCGAGATTTTTGACATAGCTATAGAATGCTTTGTGGTTGTCCTTGGAATTGGTGGCAATTTTGTTTTCGTAGCTAGCTTTGGAGGATCTTATAAAGGATCTCAGCTTCTTACTGAGGCTGACCAGGCAGCTCCTCCACTCATGGGATTTTACTGTTTTGCAACAGTTTCTTCCTTCTGTTGTACAGTTTGTTTATGGCAGTGGACCACCAGATTGGCTTCCTTTTTTTGGAGGATAGCATCTTGGTTCTGTTTGGAATAGCACGATCCATGCACTCGTGTAAGTGCTTATAGAGTGCATTTGTGTAGGATTCAGCAGTTGTAACTGTATTGTCCATCTGCATGGATGTCATGAAGTTCACTTCTGTCTTAAGAAGCATGAAGTTGGCTTTGTAGAAATTTTTTACTGTGGTTTCCTTAATGGGGGGTGGGGGCGGGATTTGGATATCAAGGGTGATTAGCTTATGGTTGTATCGGACCAATGAGGAGTTGACTTCAGGTGTGGAACACCGGTCACTCATGTTGGTAATGACTAAGTCTAGGATATTGTTGCCCCTGGTGGGGGTGTGGATAAGTTGATCCAGGGCATTGGAGTTTATGAATTCCAGAAAGCGTTGAGCTAAGGAGTTGGAACACGAGTAGTTTTCCCAGTTAATGGTAGGGTAGTTGAAGTCACCCATTATTAGGGTGTTTGGTTGAACCCTAATATTTTCCAGTACATCAAGAAAAGAGGAGTGGGAGTCCTGGGACATGGTGGGGGATCTCTAGCAAGCTACAATTTGAATTGCAGTTTTGCCCAGAGTTAGTTGCACTTGGATAATCTTGGATGCATTATGTTGAGCAACTAGCCTGGAGGTGTGGATATCCTTAATGAATATGGTACACCTCCGCCTTGTGTTTCGGTCCAGGTTACATGGCCGAAACATGTGGTATGAGTTATAGCCTGGTAGTGCAGGGGTGCTCTCTGGAGCCTTGAACCAGGTCTCAGTCACTGCACAGATATCGATGCCCTCCATTTTAAGGAGTGCCTCGAGTGAGTGCATTTTGAGATTTAGACTTCTAGCATTGAGTAGCATTACCCTCAGTTTTTGCTTGCCTGTTACTGTTACGGTGGTGAATTTGTTATTTGAACCTTACCTAAAAAAAGGCACTACAGGGGCAGCAAGAGCCTTAGCCAGTATCTGGAATCCCAAGGGCGACAGGTGCTAGCCATCTGTGACAAAGCATTGTGGTCTTGTCGACGATGTCATCCCAAGTAGACAGATACTGGATCCCCTTAGAATGACACCAGAAGCTTAGCCAATTGTTGAAGTCAATCATTTTGTCCTTGACTGCGGTATCATTCTGGGCGATGGCAGAATGCTACTCGGGGCTAGGGTCATACCTGCGTGGGCTACAAGATCGGAGAGCTCTTCCATGTCTCTCTTCATGTAGTCCAGGGAGGTATGTCTCAGGTCATTCACACAAACATGGACAATGGCAGAGTCATATTTGTACTTGTGGAGTGACCTGAGTGCATGGGTTATGTGGCGGATCCTGGCACCCGACAGGCAGCAGACAGTAAGCTTCTCCTTGTTTAGCCTGGTGAGTGGGACATCAATGTGCCTGACAATAGAGTCACCTATGACTAGTGTGTTGGGTACGTTGTTTTGCCTTATCGGCTGTGGTTGAGTGGCACACTGAGTCTGTGGGCTGTGTGTCATTTGGGTTGTGTTGGGGGATGGAGGTTGCTTGCGTTTCTGCTTTGGAGGTCTCTGTTGCTTAGACAGATTATTATTGGGAGCCTCCGTGAATGTTTTTGTGTTACTATGTGTGGATTTTGGTGGTGTAGATTTAGTGAGACTGTGATGAGTGTGGTGTGGTGTGGTACAAATGTTTACCACCTTCTCATGACTGTCAAGTTCAGTCTTGGTTGGAGAGAGCTTTACCTCCAGTTTGGCTAGATAAGTGCATCTCTCACCAGGTTGTAGTGTTGGGTGGTAGGAGGAGAGGGTTGTCTGTGTACATGAGGCAATTTCTACATTGCCTCAAGATGCCCAGATTAATCAGATAGACAGGAGAGAACATGACCCTTGGACATGCCTGAATAAAAAATTGTTTTCCTCTAGATAAGCGAGTACAAGAGCTGTTTTTCTGTAAGCAAGTGAGAAAAGTAAGTACAAAAACAGTATTCCTCTAGGTAATGAGGAAGATTAAGTGCTATACTAATTAGTAGCTTTAGTGCTTACAAGTTCTGAACAAGTGCTGAGCATGAATAAGCAAATTTAAGTGCTAAAACTAAGAATCTGTATCGGCACCAGATGAGTTACAGGACAGAAATAAGTGCAAATGCAGGCTTTCAAATCAGAAAGTTGAGAGAGATGGAAGAGATTGCCCAAATGGCCAATAACTACAAATTCTGGGCCAGAACCACTCCTTATATGGTAAACAGGTTACCTAGTGCTTACCACTCCCACTGATAAGCTAGAAGGCTTCCCTCCAACACAGAAAGGCTTGTGGGGAGGGGGGGGGGGCTCAGAAGCTTACATAACGGTCCTGGATAAAACAAATTTGTATCTGGAACACTAGTTACAGGAAAGGTAGGAAACATGCTTACAGTTTTTTTTTTTTTTTTTTATATATACAGAAAAGTAGCAAAAACAGTAGTAAAAACAATTCACATGCAGTGCAAGCTAGCACACCTGTGTATGTAGCAATATTAGACCAAACACAGTTTAAAAAATGCAATTTAAATTAAAAAGGACTAAAAGCAAGTGCAGAGAGAGTTTATTAGGTAGAGTGTGGTAAAGAGATGGGACTGGGGGAGTGTCCCAGATCAAATCTACAGTGGGGCGGGCAACTGCAAAAGCCACCAAATTTAAACTACAAACCAAAAATAGTGTGGGTGGGTGGGATCAAAACAGTTTCAACAGAGATCTAAGCAACAACTAACAGTACAAACTCTAAAACTAGAAAAATATACCCAGCTCTGCATATTTGCAGATCAGTCTCTTAGAACAGTGAGAAACAGAGATCTAAGCAACAATTAACAAGCTCTATATCTTTTTCATATTTCCACTTAAACACTTTGTACAAATTTAATTAAGCAGTATATACCACTGGGTTAATTAACTGTAAACCTCCTTCCTCTTTATTTAAATACGAAACTCCTTGTTCTACTGGGTTTAATCTCGAACCCTATATGAATGAAAAAAATATCTGCAATAATTGCTTTTCAAATACTGTAGGCAACATAAATGTACTTGCTAAATATGTTACATTTCCAGTCAGTACTGAATTTATCAAATAAGCCTTTTTTTTCTGAATGATAGTATATATGTTCTCCAAAACAGGGTTGTTGTTTGCCCCATTGAATTCTATGTACATGCATCTTTATTTCCGAATTTTATTCCTAATACAGAAATTGAATTCATTGTAAAATATATACCCCCTGTGTTTACTACATTTACTTTTCTCTTTATTTAAAGCCATACCTGTCACCTCTAGACACCAATTTGTGCAAAGTATTACTTTTTATTTGTATCCAATTTTTTGCAGTTAATTATAATGTCATCTGCATATGTTAACAGAACTTGAATTCTTAACCCTTCAGATGTTATCTACCCCACCTACTTCATTTTATAATTTGTTTCACATATTGTCACACTCCTAAGTAATGCAAAGAGTATACATCTCATTGGGCATACCTGTCTTACACCACTGTTCATATGTACCTGTTGGCTTAACCATTTTCAAGTATGTTTACTTTATTATGACTATACTCAGATGTACATAATTTCCTAAATTTATCACTTAATCTTTCATTATTACCTATATGATTTAATGCCCATTTGTATCAAATGCCTTATTAAGGTCTCCTATCATGATTTTTGCTTTATTTCTGTTCATAATATCATCCACAATTTCTTTGTCATTTGTAATTCTTCTTTCTCCTTTATACTATACATGCTGTCTTCCATGTTTTATTTATCTTGTTATATCACCATCTTCCTTTTCTAATCTGCTGAAGTAACTCACTTCCTTGCAAAAATATCTTTCCTTATAAAACGATTCTTGTATTTTTTCTTGATTTCTTTCATATAACTATTTTTTTCTGTCAAAGTACTTTTTATCATTATGTTCTAAGTCTTCCAATGCATTGTTATATGTTCTTTTGTATTTTTGTCTTTCTCTACTTTTCTGACATCATATTGCCACTGTAAAAAAAATTTAGTTTTCCTTAAATATCCACAATTCAGACCAATTTTTATAAAATATTCTTATAATAATATGAGCATTCCACAATTCAGACCAATTTTTATAAAATATTCTCATAATAATATGAGCATTCCATGAGTGTATTACTAATCTCTTTCCTTCTTTATTCTGCTTTCTCATTTACCCTTTTTTATTCCTTGGCTTATTTTTTTTACATGCACCTTGTTTTCCTTTATTTTTAGCCAGATTGCAGGATGATCAGCAAATCCTGTTTCAACTGCCTCCCTGTCACCTGTAATTAAAACTTCTGATACTATAAAGCAGTCTATTTCAGTTCTATACATACAGCTTTAGTAAGTCCATAAGTTTTTGTCCCAAAGTTTTAATTTTCCACGTCTTATAATGTCTAACCTTTTTTCTTATTTTCTTGGTTTTTACGCTTGCTGCTTAAATCACAGTTAGTTGCCGGTTGTTGTAATATTCATATTTATCACTACATATGATGAAATAAGCCTTTCCTTTCTTTACAATTAGTATAAGCATATAATGTTTTATGTACTTCTTTCCATTTTAAATGTACAGTGGTTAATCTATACATTTTTGCTAAAGTTACATCTTAATACCTTTATTATATTTCTACAGACTGTGGCTATTCTAGAACATCTCTCATTTCCCATATTCCAGATTATCTTTCCTTCATGTAGTTTCTTTGTAATGTTTGGTCAAAAATCTAAATCCATATTCTTAATGTTATTCACATTTACAGAAACACTGAAATTGTCCTTTTCCTTAGATCCGTAGTTTCATAGGTTTATAGCTAATTACGAGGTTAGCTGCCTTAATAGGCCATTCTAAGCTTGGTCAATTTCCCTCACAAAGGTGAAAATCAAACAAGTACCTTGTGTCGTCTTTCAGTTCTATTTTTACTACTAAGATTTCTTCTTTGTTCATTTTCTTCTTTCTTTTAGCTTTCTCTTATTTTCATTTTTTGCAGTCTATCCACAAATGTCCAATTTTGTTAAATTTGTAACATTTAAATTCACATTTTTTGTATGGTGTCCCATTCCCTACAAATATAACATACTTATCAAATGTCCTTTTCCCGAAAAAAAAGCAAAAACATGATGTTATGTAGTCCAATCTTGCCTACATTCTTACCCGTGGGTTTGGAGCTGAATGTCTGCTCCGACTCGGCCAAAACTTTTCTAGCTCGAAGTCTTTCTATTGGCTGGGCTGAGATGGTATTCCATGCTGCACTGCTGTAGATCCCCAGATCTCATTTGCCGCTCGTGTAGTTCAGACGTGGTCTCGCTCTTGGCTGTGGCTAAGTACCCTTTTTTCTTCTTCTTGAGAGAATTTATTGCAAACAAAAAGCTATTTTAATAGCTATTGTTCGTTTGGTGTTATTTTGTGGAAACTGGGAGGAACCAAATCATATCCCCTGTGCAGAGAGGCCATGTGAGTGTGGCAGTGGGCAGTGTCTTCCCAACGTTTTCTGGTGGCAACACACATTCCGGGGAAGTCCAACGTGATCACAGACAGGCTAAGCAGAGCTATTCTGATGCCTTACGAGTGGTCCCTGAACTGTCGAGTTGCGGAACGGATCTTCCGCAGGTGGGGTCAGCCTTGTTGCAACCTTTTTGCCAGCCCCCTCAATACCAAATGCAGCAGCTACTTCACGTTGATCCCCCCTCAGGGGGAGTCACCCAGGGACGCTGTAGTCCACGATTGGCCCTCTGGTCTACTATATGCCTTCCCTCCGGTCCCCTTGCTGTCAAAGGTTATTCAGAAAGCGCAATCCTTGGGAAGCAGAATGATTTTGATTGCCCCACACTGGCCTCATCAGATTTGGTTCCCATTTTTCTATCCCTACCTCATGGTCGCTCCTTGGATTCTGGACTCACAACCAGAATTACTGACACACACATGATAAAGAAAAATAATCTGGTTCCACACAGCAGTGAAAATCAATATGTCCTTTATTGTAGTAGGTAAGCGCTTTCTCGGAATAACATCCGCTTCATCAGCCCAACAAAGATAGAACAGCAGTTACATTTTTAAACACTAAAACATCCAATCAAAAATCAGATAAAATGTGCATCATAGCTAAAAGCCATGTGATAAAATACATCTGTAGAATCTATAGATCGTTAAAAACTTGAATAAAACAGACTAAATGAACAATATGTACTAAAAACTGGTAAATACAATAGTAAAAAATAATGAAAGATGGACTATTGAAATATACATGATAAAATATTAAAAGAGAGATCAATGCTTTAATGGCCGTGCTTTAAGGAAGGGTTTCAGGGAAACTCAGTTGTTTAAACCAGGAGGTTTATCAGCTTGAAAGCGCAAAATCCATTTCTGTTCACTAGATTCTGTTCTATTATTTATGTCACCTCCTGTCTTAGTACTATGCAGAATCTCTAGTACCATAAAGCTAAATTTAGTGTTTTAGTGTTTAAAAATGTAACTGCTATTCTATCTTTGTTGGTCTGATGAAGCGGATGTTATTCCGAGAAAGTGCTTACCTACTACAATAAAGGACATATTGATTTTCACTGCTGTGTGGAACCAGATTATTTTTCTTTATCTTGTATTCTCTGTTTTTTGCATCTGATTCCTTATTTGGTTCAAGGACTGTTTTTGTTTACTGACACATGTCAGGGCAGCTCCATCCCTCTCTGCAGAACCTGCGGTTGACAGCCTGGCTACTCCACTTCTGTCATTAGTTAGACTTCATCATTTCTTGCCAGAGGTAGTTCATATTTTATCTTCCTCTCATAAGCCCTCGACCAGGAAGATTTATTCCAGCAAGTGGAAGAGATTTTCAATTTGGGCTCAAACCCAAAGGATTGACCCTTACACTGTTCCAATTTCACCTGTTTTGGAGTTCTTGTCTATGCTTTTTCACCAGGGCTCAGCGGCCGCCACCATTAAAGTCCAATTGGCGGCGATTTCTATCTTTCATGTCGTAAATGAGCCTAGTCTGATGGCTCACAGACTCTGTAAGGCTTTCCTGAAGGGCACTCTGTTACTTCATCCTCCGGTATCAGAACCTGTCATGCCTTGGGATTTAAGCTTTGTTCTACAGGCTCTTACTTCATCCCCCTTTGAACTAGCAACTACTTGTGATTTAAAATTCTTGACCTGGAAGACTGTCTTTTTAGTAGCCATCATGTCAGCCAGACAAGTTTCAGAGATGCAAGCTATATCAATCAAACCCCCATACTTGATTTTTCATAAGGACAGGGTTTCTGTTAGACCGAACCCCTCCTTTCTTCCCAAAGTGGCGTCAGTCAGTAACGTTAATCAATCCATTGAATTGCCAGTGTTTTTTCCCCAGTTCTCAAACAAGGCAGAATTCAAATTCCATCAATTGTATGTACACAGAAAATTACGTTTTTATCTGCACAGAACGAAAAACCTCAGAAAATCTGATCAATTGTTTGTTTCCTTTTCGGAAAACAGAATGGGGTCTCCTGTTTCCAAAGTCACTCTGTCCAGGTGGATATCCAGCTGTATTTCCTTTGTTTATTCCTCAGGGAGTAAAGATTTACCGTTTCCAGTGAAGACTCACTCTACTCTCTGTATCTACATCTACAGCCTATCAGGCCAGATTGTCTATGGATGATATTTGTGCTGCAGCTACTTGGGCATCTCCTCACACCTTTGTTACTCATTACAAGTTGGATGTGGTATCTAGGGGCAGGTCTTCCTTTGGTTCCACAGTGCTTAGGAGTATTTTCCACTGAGCCTCCCAGGATTTAGGTGCTAGGGACGCTGTCCCACGGGTAAGAATGTAGGCAAGATTGGACTACATAACATCAAGAAGTTATGTACTCACCATAACGTTCGATGTATGTAGTCCATCTCACCTCACATTCTTACTTACCCCCCCTCCTTCCCCCTTCTGGAGGATCTGGAGGTTAGGTCTGGTTTCAGGGCTCCCTTCATTCTTGGTTTGTTCTTCCTTTCCTTGGGTGTTGTTATACATGGAGAATGAGTGCTGGTGTTCACAGCAAACTAGATCTGGGGATATAGAGCAGTGCAGCATGGGATACCATCTTAGCCCAGCCAATAGAAAGACTTCAAGCTAGAAAAGATTTGGCCGAGTCGGAGCCGACATTCAGCTCCAAACCCACGGATAAGAATGTGAGGCGAGATGGACTACATACATTGAACGTTATGGTGAGTACATAACTTCTTGTTTTGGGTTGTCCTCAGTATTTTATGTTACCTCTAATCCTATCCACATTTATCATGCTGGTGTTTGTATAATTTTTTTCCTCTTTCTATTTTTAAAAACCATTACAATCCCATCCACCAGTCCATAAACTCCTTTTATCATAAACTTTTGCAGTGTCCAATACTTTAAGTAAAGTTTTCAAATGTCCTTTCAAAGTTTCTTTCCACCTCTGTTTGAAATTGTACATACATTTTCTTTTAGTTTCCCTGTTAAATGCTTGTATCACCTAAAGGTTACACGGGTAGCAGTCTTTCATAGTTGGGACTGGGTGGCAACTTTAATCTTTTTAGTGAGTAACAGTACTGTGTCTTTGTGCTTGTTAGTAGAGCTAAGTGAAGGGTAAATTAACAGCAGCAAAAAAAAAAAAAAACAGTAGGATATTTTCAGTAATTTGGCCAATTGGTTATACAAGAAGACTAATCTTGACTGACTGAGAAGACTGAGGGAGGCAGTACACAGAAGAAACTACATTTTTCTTTAAAGCAGATTAGTGGATGTGGGCAGTTACTTCACATTACAAGAACTTTAGAATAGCCACAGTGGTACAGCGGTAGCGTTGTTACCTCACAACAAGAGGTTCTCCCGTTCGATTCTCTGCTTGGCTTGGGAGTGCCTTCTGTGTGGAGTCTGCATGTCCTCCCCGCGGTTGGGTAGCGTTCGAAAGACATGCGTGTGTAAATGGGCATGCCTTCGTTGAAGGCTGGGCGTCGAGCTGGCACCTTGGCGTTTTGTAAAAATCTACTGCCAATCATTAGCGGACCAGAGTTCCGCTGTGGTGACCCCTTACCGGGAAAAAACCGAAAGACAAGCAAGAACTTTAGAACATTTTTTTTTTCAATTTTTCTTGGGTGCAATTTTCAGAATGAGCATCCTGCTAAAATTAATATATATTACAAAAAGAAGTAAGTATTTAACTAGTGTAGTGATCACTGAATATGTAAGCCATCATTGATCACAGTAGTGGTTATCGCAATGGTCGTGAGAGAAATGTGGAAAACGTATGGAATAAAACAAAGGATATGCTGATCAGTTTTCACTTTGTTGAACTGAACTGCTAGTTCAGGTCTTCTACTAGGATGATAAAAGGTGGAAAACATCCTGTTGCAGTGTGTTTTGTCTTTAAGTATGCCAGTCTGTCAATGTCGCAAAATAAATTTTGCATACTCCAGTAGGCATTTGTTTAATTGCTTCTGTAATGGGTTAAAAAATCAGTGCTTTACCACCTATGGTAGCTGAAGTTCTAAACCTTCAAGTCAGCAAGCAGTGCAATATATAGCTTCTGGATAAAATGTGTAAACTCTGTCTTTTGCTGTTTTACAGTCCTGGATTGATTTGCTTTCGGTTTCATTTTTGTTGCAGTTGTGACTAAATTTTTTGAAATCTAAGTTGACAAATTGCTTTATTGGGATCACAGCAGACCTGAAATTAGTGCAATGTAATGAAATGGCTTCATGTGAATGATTGCAAGACTTGCTTTTAAAGGTGGATTCAGTTTAAGGTAGAATATTTCTCTGAAAAATATCCATTTAGGTAACATTCTTCAGTTTGGATCATAGGTTTTTTGACTGCATTTCCTGTTTCATCCTGCTGTGTTCCTTCCCGCCTTGAATTTCTCTATTTCCTAAAACTGTTTTTCTTTGCCGTGGAGGTCATCTAGTATGAGAATCATGCTTTATTTTCCTAATTTTTTTGATTTGCATTTTTGTTTCACACAATGGCTTGTGCTTGAATATAATACTCTTAAGTGAACTTTAAAAAAATTTAAAAAATGAATAAAGTTCTGGGTGCTGTAGGGGATAGCAAGCCCTGTATGTTTCACCAACAGAGGGGCTTCACAACCTATAACTCATTATTTAATGTTGCATACACTACTGATGCCACATGTCTTAGAAGTAAGATACTAACTTTCACCAAAATTGTCCCTCTTTTAATCCCTGCTCATTTAAGCATGTAGTTACCATTGTGCTAATGTTATGACTGTTTGATTGTTTCTGCATTTTCCTTCCTTACCCCTTTATGTAGGCTGCCTGCGATCAGATATCCTGTCATTTCCAGCACTGTTGTCTCTCAGGTAGGTTCTGTACAGTACTAGCTGTGAGACTTGCTGCCAGACTTTTACTGCCCCTGTTTTGGATTGAGCCATATTTTTAGGCCTGATTTACCCCTGCACATGGTGTACCTGTTTTTGGAGGTATGTCCCTATTTTCAGGCTTGATTTTCTCCTCTTCACAGTTTTCTGAATCCCCCTCATAACCTGATATTTTTTAAGCTGTTTAGTACACAGAAAACAACACTGTGACCATCTTACTAGTGGCAGAACACACAAAACCACACTGTGCGACCATCCTACTAGTGGGGTTTGATTTAAAGAAAGAGGAAACCGTAACTCCCAACTGTCCAGATTCTGATCTGTTCCTCATAAAATGTGTGGTTTTCTGGCAAATGACTGAGGCTTAAAATCACTAAATAATGTTTCAGACTTCATATCCTTCAGAAAATGCACGCTAACACAAATCCTATTCTAGCAACTTGTAAGTTTATAAGAGCAATATTTATAATCTGTTCCTATTTTTATTCATCCCCCATTCCCATTATTGTAGGCTTTTTCCAGATTTCTTTCACTAAGAGGTTGAGAGGAATGGCGGTAACACGTCTTGCATCTCCATTTTTCTGAAGCAAAAATAAATGATCTCATGTGACAGAATTTTACAGTGCATTTCATTAAAGTATAGCGATTTTACACTGTTTAATAATGTGCTTATATTTTTATATCACTTTTTGTCACTCTTTTTTTTTTTAAACGTGTTTGAGTAGTATCCCTCATTCCTACTGGAAATGGGAAGTTATTTGGTGTACAGATGTTATAGTAATTAGATGTCTGGATTTTTGGCTAGATGCATCTATTTTTTCAGTGACCTATGTACCTTTCAGTGACCTTTGTACCTATTTTCAATGTCTGCAGGTTGATAGGCAGCTGCTTGCAGGGTATTTAGGATGCTGCTGTCCTTTCATGTGAGTGCAACCATTGTCTTCAGTTAACACAGTGTATGCGAAGCTTTTTTTCAGCAGAAGTTTCTCTCTTTCTCTGCTGTTAAACTGATTCCATCAGTCACACCGACTTTTCCCTAAACATTGGCATGGGATATGGTTATAACTGCTGTACAGACTGTAATACTGTTTTTTTGTTTGTATTGTGACACACAATGCTTTCTTTCCCCTTCTTTGCTCACTCTTTTCTGCTCTTACTTTATTCTTTCATTTACATGCTTCAGTGCCCATCTTTACATTATATATTCGCCCAGCTTCACTGCAGTAGAACTAGAACACACAGCCTGTTTTTTTCCCATCCCATTCATTGTCGTACGTTTCCTTGATGCACTTGATATGGATCACTGCTGCTGTAGCCTTAGCTATATGAGTTATATCCTGCCAAGGATAAGAACAGTCAGCCAGCTTCCCAGGCATTAGCACACCTTCCACACTCCCAAACTGTCAGGCAGCTCTAGCTAAGTTGACTAAAAACAAGTTTGGGAGCGAAACCCATCAGAGCTTTGCTGCCGCTGAGGACTACACTCCTCTGAGGCACTTGAGGATCGATGGTTGGCTTTTTCTTTTCTTTGTTGGACAGATGAGATGTTCTTCGTCTCACATTGCTGCAGTCATAACCTGTGGGTAGTCCGCTGTCCTTGATCGGCCCGAATACCAAAGAGCTGGGCTGGCGTCGGTCATTGTCGCCTGGAGCTGACGTCGGTACGTAGTAGTACTTAAGCGCATGACCGACGCCATATCCTCAGTCTTTCTTGCCGCGTGGTCCGAAGCAGAAGCAGCGTTTGCGAGTGCCGTTCGGCGTTCTGAAATTGTCATTTTTCGAGTTTCAGACCGAAGACCAAGTTGGGCTAAGTACCCGTTGGGGAAATCTTTGTCTTTTTCTTGCCTCAGTTTCCGGATGTCAGAAAAAGTTAATAATTGCATTTCTTGTGGGAAACCGATACCTCATAGGGATTATCACTCTTTCTGTATTCCTTGCTTGGGGCCTGAGCACGACATGGTCGGGTGTCGCTTTTGTGCTAGATTTAATAAGCGCACCATTAAAAGGAGATTAGACTGTGCCAGGCTTGTTTTTGGTAAAAGGTGTAACTATAACATGCCGTCGGATCCTCCGACGCCCGCTACCGCTAAAAAGCGTAAGGATAAATCTTTGAAGTCTAAACCGGATGAGTCGTCCGTTGCGGACGCCGGTTCTTCGGAGCCTCCGGTTGAATCTGTGGATCCTGCCGAGGGTTCGGCTGAATCCCAGGGGGAACCTTTACTTTTGCAGGAGTTGGCCTCTCAGGATTTAGGCCCAGCTGAGGGTGCTTCTCAGGTGTCTGTAGTTCCATCTTTACAGAAGGTTATTAGGCCTTCTACTTCAGTGGCTAAAGGCCATGCTAAGGCCAAACCTTGTCTTGTTAGCCCTGGTCATGGTTCTAGCTCTCCAGCCCCTGTTCCCAAAAAAAACATATGTTGAAAATGGCGGAGGACTTGATTACTTTGATCAGGGGTTCTATGCCCCCCCCCCCCCCAGAGAAAAGGCCTAGGGTGGAGGCAGCTTTAGAGGGAATGGATCATTCCTCTGACTACTCTGATTCCTCAGCTGAGGAAATTCAGGATTTCCCTTCTTATTCAGACTCTGATGCAGAGGATTCCTGTCCTTCTGCTTCTCCTCCAGAGGATTTTTCTTTTTCTGAGACTTTACATTCCATGAGGGAGCATTTTAAGTGGGAAGGCCAGGATTTTTTAGATTCTCGGAAGAGGCTTAGGGAATTTTTGTTTCTGCCACAACATAGGCCCTTGGCTATTCCTCCTGTCTTAGATGTTGTTCAGGATGTTTTTTCTGAATCTTCCCTTAATCCTGATTCTTTGCCTCTTGCCCCTGTTAAGCCAGACAGATATTATAGAGTTCCAGAAGCACATAAGTATTTGTACAAAGTCCTAGAGCTGATCCGGAAACTATTATTCAAGGTCCGAAGGGTATTAGGGTTTCTGTGGTTAAGAATCCAGTTCCTTTGGATAAAGATTCTAGAGCTTTAGATAGGTGGGGGAAAAAAGTGTACACCTCCTCTACGTTAGCTATGAGGGCGTTGAATTACCAATTTCATATGCTGAAGTATCAGAACTTTTTGTTAGGCCAATTGAAATCTAAGGTGGATGCTTTATCTGAGGGTATAGAGTGTAAGGAGCTCCAGGAGTTGGTTCATGCATCAGATCAAGTTGGCAAGCATTCTTTACAGTGTGGTTTCGATGCTCTTCAGGCTACATCCAGGGTGGCTGCTACAGGTTCAGTTATTCGTAGACATGCCTGGCTTAAGGATCAAAATTTGTCGGAGCATGTTAAGGCTCGGATTTTGGATGCTCCTCTTCAATCGGAAGTACTTTTTGGTCCTCCTGTGGAATCCGTTTTGAAAAAGATGGAAGATAAGGCTAAGTCTATGCAGGCGGTCAAAGATTTTATGCAGGTGCAGCCCCCTAAGTTTAGTAGGAATTGACCTGCTAGAGGATGGTCTTATCCTTCTTCGGATTATCAGTCTAAGTGCAGGTCTAGACATGGTAGAGGCAGAGCCCACAATCAGGGTTCTTTCAGACCTAGGACTTGGAGTTCTCCTGCACAGTCTTCTGGTGAGGGCAGGGGTCAGCCCTTTCGTAAACAGACCCAATGACCTGTATCTTCCACTGCCAGACCCTTCTTTACTGGCAGCTCCTCTAGGAGGAAAGTTGGGACTTTTCAAACAAAACTGGCATTTGGTCACCCAGGAGAAATGGGTGTTGGATATAATAAATCACGGGTACAAGTTTTATTTCCACACTTTTCCTCCTTTCAAAGGCATGCCGGATGTGCCTCCTCAACAAAGGATGGAAGCTCAGGAGCAAATTTCTTTACTTTTGCAGATGGGGGCAGTTCAGGTGGTCCCTCCGTCAGAAGTAGGCCTAGGTTTTTATTCCCGTCTTTTCCTAGTGCCAAAGTAAGGAAACACTTGGAGGCCAATTCTGGATTTGTCCATTCTCAATACCTACCTAGACATTCCAAAATTCAAGATGTTAACATTACAACAACTTCTGCCTATGCTAGGCAAAGATCACTGGATGGTAACCCTGGATCTCAGAGGCCTATCTTCACATCCCTATCAGAACCAGCTGCAGGAGATTCCTGAGATTCCGGGCTGGTACTTGTCATTATCAGTTCTCTGCATTGCCCTTTGGTTTATCTACTGCGCCCAGAGTATTCACAAAAGTTCTGGCTCCTGTAATTGCCTTCCTCAGACAGAGATGAATACAAATTTATCCTTATCTGGACGATTGCCTGATTCTTGCTCAAAACAAGGACAAGTTACTACAACATCTCCAGTATGTAATGGCAGTTTTAAGGTGCCTAGGGTATTCTGTGAACGAAATAAAGTCCAGTCTAGTGCCCTCTCAGGACATGTGCTTTCTGGGTGTGAGACTGAATACAGCTTCTCAGATGGCATTTCTGACCCCGGACAAACAAAGAACTCTTCATCTGTACTTCCAGCAGTTATCAGTAATGTCCAGGCTGACTGCAAGGACAGTCCTTCAAGCCTTGGGGTTCATGGCATCTTGCATTCTAGTACTTCCCAATGCCAAACTGCATATGAGGAAGCTACAATGGTATCTCAAAAGTGTGTGGACTCAACACTGCCACGGTTTGGATACTGTCATTCGGATTATACCTTGCATCCAGAAGGAATTCTTGTGGTGGGCTCAGGAATGTCACCTAAACAAGGGACTCTCTGTGATCCGACCAGAGGCGAGTCAGATCCTAACGACGGATGCCTCGGACTTGGCTTGGGGAGCACACTTCAATGGAAAATGGATACAAGACAAGTGGCCTCCCAAACTACTACATTTGCATATCAACATGAAGGAGATGTTAGCAGTCCAATTTGCCTTGATAGCCTTCAAGGACCTACTTCAGCCGGGACAGGTGTTGATTCAAACAGACAACACAACAGTCATGAGGTACATCAACAAGCAGGGGGGAACCCATTCCTACCCTCTTTGCAGACAAGCAATGATTTTGTGGGAGACTGCTCTGAGTTTGCATATCAATCTTCAAGCACGGTTTCTGCCAGGAGCACAGAACTCCCTAGCAGATGTATTGAGCAGGCAAATTGTGGATCCCCACGAGTGGAAACTGGACCCTCAGGTATTCAAGCAGTTGACCGTGGCTTGGGGAGCTCCAGACATAGATTTGTTCGCTTCTCCACTGAATTTCCAACTACCAAAATTTTGCACAAAGTTGTTCCACCCAAATGCTTGGAAAGTGGATGCTCTATCTTTCAGTTGGAACAACCTTCACGTTTATGCTTTTCCCCCTCTGCCTCTTCTTCCCAAGGTACTCTTGAAAGCCAGGCGGGACAAGCCTTCCATGATTCTAATAGCACCAGATTGGCCACGTCAGCATTGGTATCCTCTGCTGAGGAGTTTAATTCAGGAGCCTCCTTGGCCTTTGCCACAGGTTCCTCATTTGTTGTCCCAGTCAGACAGTCATTTTCTCAATGTTCGGGTGCAGTCCCTGCATCTAACAGCCTGGCGTATTCTGTAATGGAGCCGGTGGGGTCTCAGCTTCCTCAACAGGTTTTAGATGTCATTTTGGAAGCCAGGCGGCCTAGTACTAGAAAAGTTTATGCTGATAAATGGAAGAGATTTTTTCTTTGGAGCACAGCTAAGGGCTTTGATGTTTCAGTGCCTAATTTGAGTTTTGCACTACAGTATCTTACTGAATTACTGGACAAGGGTTTGTCATTCTCTTCTGTGAAGGTTCATGCTGCAGCCATTTCTGCTCACTATGATTGTGACCCTCCTTTATTTTCTCACCCTTTGTTCAAACAATTTCGTAGAGGGGCAAAGAATACAAGACCCCCACGTAGAGCTCCTACTCCTTCCTGGGATCTCAATTTTGTGTTGGAGAAGCTTACGTTACCTCCTTTTGAACCTGCAGCTTCGTCTGAACTGAAGTTTTTGTCTTGGAAGACTGCTTTTTTGTTGGCCATTACTTCTGCTAGGAGGGTATCTGAATTGCAGGCACTCATGGCAGTTGAACCCTTTTCTGATATTTCATAAGGATAGAGTTTCTTTGCGAACTAACCCTACTTTTATGCCTAAAGTGATTTCTAATGTGGCCTTGAATCAGTCTATTCATTTGCCTACTTTTTATGCTGATCCCCAAAATAAGGGGGAAAAAGTCTTGCATTCTTTGGATATCCACAGACAGTTACGTTATTATTTGAGCAGAACTAAAGTGTTCAGACAGACTCAACAGTTATTTGTTTCTTTTGCTTTGGGTTCGCAAGGGACGGCTGTTTCAAAGCAGACTATTTCTAAGTGGATTGGTCAATGTATTGCTTTTTGTTATTCTCATCATGGGAAGGATGTTCCTGCTGGGATCAGGCCTCATTCTACTAGGGCTACTGCCACATCTCCTGCTTTTTTGAGGGGGGTAACTACTAAGGATATTTTGGAGGCAGCTACTTGGAGTTCAGTACACACTTTTACTAAGCATTACCATCTCCCTCTTTATTCCAAGTCCAGGGCTGGGTTTGCCACTGCAGTTTTACAGGGCATGTTAGCAGCTCCTACTGCTACTTAGTTTGCCAGCCTCCCTTTTCCTTTGCTTTGGGATTCTACCCACAGGTTATGACTGCAGCAATGTGAGACGAAGAACATAGTACAGTTTTGTACCTACCATAAATGTAGATGTTCGAGAATCTACATTGCTGCAGTCCAATTATCCCTCCCTCCTTCCCTTCTATAGTTTGTGGTTGGGTGTTTACTATTTTGGCTCTGGCCTTCTTTCATTCTTAGACCTTCTGACATCTGGGGCAAGAAAGACTGAGGATATGGCGTCGGTCATGCGCTTAAGTACTACTACGTACTGACGTCGGCTCCAGGCGACAATGACCGACGCCAGCCCAGCTCTTTGGTATTCGGGCCGATCGAGGACAGCGGACTACCCACAGGTTATGACTGCAGCAATGTAGATCCTCGAACATCTACATTTATGGTAGGTACAAAACTGTACTTTCCCTTGTGGGGTAATAAACTTCTATTTTCTTAAATTTATTGTAATTTTATTACTCTTCTGGCAAACTATTTTAAAGCTAGGAGTGTCATGTTTTAATGGTCTGTCTCGAGACTTTAATGTTCTTTTAAATGGAGTACTCATTTTTTCTGTCAGTTTAAAAGTAGTGTAAACTAACTAAAAATAAATTTTCTGTGGATAATTTTTCTGCTGTGGGAGCTGCCACAGGGTTTTTAAGTGCTTTTTAATGTAAGCTTTTTCAAAAGTAGCTTTCATAGATGGGTAGTTTACCGGCATTTACTGCTCATCTTTCACAAGGAAATAGGAACCATGTTCGCCTTGACCATGAAACAGATTGCTAGTCCCACAATCGGTTCTTTTTCCTGCCACCAAAGAAAAAGTTAAGCAAACAGCCTTTGCTACCACAGCAGACTAGCAATTTGGTTCAGCCATAGGTGGGCAACTGTGCTGTGGCAATTTGTTGTACGTCAGACCACTCGTCTTTTACCCCAAATCCCTCTGGTGTAGCACCTACAGCTACTATGGACCAGGGGTTAGTCATGACAACTGTGGCTGTTGGGAGTCCCGTCAGTGGGCAAAGGTGAGCCACTCTTGTCTGTCCTGGGAAAGGGAATAGGGACATTTTCCCTGTTGTCAGAATGCTGTGTCCATCCCCGGAGAAGCAGTAGTTGCCATTAGTAACATTTTGGTTCCATTTTTTCCTGTCACAAAGATGCATCTACTCCCCAAATTATTTTGAATAGGAATAGTTTACTGGGACTGGCTAAGGGTTTAATTGAGATTATTAATCGTTTTTATAAATTAGTTTCTGGTAAAAGAAAGGAGGAGTCTTCTTTTCCTGAAAAGACAGAAGATCCTGAATCTGAACAGGAATATGCAGGGATGGATTCAGGGTTTTATCCTCAGATTTCTGATTCAAATTAGGAGGAGAGCTCCGTTTCTGATACTTCCTGTGGGAATTTCTCTGAGATGATTGCTAGAATGTCCCAGTGTCCTCATAAGGGAACACACTATTTTCTGAGGGACTGAGAAACCTCAAGAGTTGTTACAGAAGGATTTTTCCAGAACCTACACTAATACCACCTATCCTGTCTGCTTTAGATGTTTGCCTTACTGCCTGTAATTTTCCTGATAGCCAGCTGTCTCTAAAAAGGCAGATAAGGCTTATAAAGTTCTTCAGTTTGTTACATTTTTCTAAACTATTCCCAAACCTGACCCACTTCTACTATGCATTTAGTAAATTCCAATCCTACTCTTTTTAATAAGGATGGAAAAATTATTGATGGGTAAGATGTACAGTTCTGCAACTTTGATTTTCAGAATTATTTGTCAGGTTCCTACGTTAAGGTTTATTCAGACAAATTGTGAATGTATAAGAAATGGTTTTACAGTTTCTTTTTGTGAAGAAAAATCTGCCTTAAATAACTTCGTTTCTTCTAATGCACAGGTCACCAGTCATCATTTACAATATGTGTATGACTCTGTAGGTTTGGATGTTCTGTTAATTAAAATTCCCTGCATGTTTCTGAGCTTGTTCTTGTTTCACAAATGAGTAAGTCAATTTATTTAACAGCAGTGAAAGCCTGAAGGGCAAGCTTCTGCCTTTGTAGACATGGGAGCGAGTGTCTGCAAAGTTCAGACCAGTCCGTGTAATTTTACATTACTTCTAGCAGAATTAATAAAATCACAATGTGGAAGATCCTGAAACTCATGCTGAAAGGTAGTGTATAGTGTGTGTGTGTGTGTGTGTGTGTGTGTGTGTGTGTGTGTGTGTGTGTGTGTGTGTGTGTGTGTGTGTGTGTGTAGGCACAGGTAAATTCGTAGTAGGACATAGGTTCATAGGTGTTTACTAGGCTAATGACCACAAGGGCCTTTTTCAGCCTAGCCACACATCCCAAATCTCGCTGAGAGGTTCTGATACCCTTTGTAAGTGTAAGCAGGGGTTTGGGAGATAAACCATTTACAGGTTACCTGTGTCCATTAGAGACATAGGTGCCAAACCAAGGATGAATTTCCAGTTTCCCATCCAGTTGTCCAGGTGGCACTTGAATTGGGTTATGGAGGAACTCTACTCTACATGGTTGTGGAGCCAATTCCATAGACATGGAGCCAGTTCCATAGACTCAGTAATCTCTGGGATACATAACTATCTCTCCAGCAGGACCTATTTATATCACAGGCAAGGTTTAAGTCTTTAGAACAGGTAATTCTGGTGTTGCCAGGCATAGATTTCCCCTCAAAAGCCTGTAGGAGACAGAATACAGGGATAGGGCCTTGAGGCGGTCTGCATAGGACATTTTATTTGCACTCTATTCTTTTAGTGAGGAAACTCTGTGGCTGTTCCAATTGTTGGATATGCCTGGTTAGGTGCATGCCAAAGGGGGGCATTGTACTCTATGATAGGTCTGATGAATGCCGAATACAGTGGAACAATGACTTCCTTGGACTTAGATGCCATACCTTTGTTTATAAGTTGTGCAATATAGAATTATTTCCTCACCACTGTAGACACATGATGGTCAAAGGCTAGATTACTATCTATGTGTGTCCCCTAAGTCCCTGACTACTGGGCCAACTCTGAGTTGTGTTGTCAATATGATAATTACCAGGGATGGATGACTTCCTAAAGGAAACTATTATGCATTTCTTGGCATTTAGTTTTAGTCCATGGTTCTGACACCATTTGTTTGTTTGTGTCAGCCCCTCCTGGAGAACATTTGTGCCCGTGTGAGATTCAATGACAGCTCCTAATTTGGAGTCGTATGCAAATTTAGTCAGCCAGAGACCACTGACATTGGCCTTGACTTCTGAGAAGCAAGTGCCAAAAAGGAGCGGTCCAAAGATTGATCCCTGAGGGACTGCACTTGTGAATAGCCTCTTTGTAGAGGTGGACTCCCCAGTTATAACTTCCTGGGTCCTGTCTCTGAACTATTTGGCTATCCACAGGGTGAAATATGGGTTTGTACCTAACCTCTTGAGTTTGTCAACAATGCCCGAGTGGAGTATTGTGTCAAATGTGTTGCCCAGGTCAAAGTAGGCAGTGTGAAAATTTTTTCTCTCAGTCATTCCTTTGGTGACCTTCTCAAAGAAGTCCACCAGGTTGAGTAGGCATGATTTCCCCTTTACAAAACCAAACTGGGTTGGGTCCAGTGTCTGTAGGTTTACTATATCTCTGTTGATCATCTCCATGATAATTCTTTCCATGCCTTTACATACAAGACTAGTGAGAGTTATGGATCTCTAGTTTCCAGGGTCTGTAGATGGCCCACCTTTGTGCAGAGGGATCACTCTTGCTGTACTCCATTCATGAGGCATGAAACCTGTTTGGAGGCTGCAGTTAAATAGTAATTCCAGAGGCCTGATGGGTCATGTTTCATGCTGTTTAGAAGGCAACCTGGGATATTGTCTTGGCCCATTGATGCAGTGTTCTTGGTCTTAGAGAGAGCATTATGGACCTGTTCCCTAGTGATAGTAGAGGGAGTTATATTTGATATTTCCTGAGGGAAGGTTGAGGGGGAGAGAGGGGTAAAGTTGGAGCTGAATTTATCAGCCAGGAGATTTGCTATGTGCTCTGGCTCAGTATAGGTGTCTCCATGTACCATGAGCTCTGCACACAACTGTGTATTACCTAGAGGTTGCAGACATAGCTAAAGAACGTTTTGTGGTTGTCCTTGGCCTGGGAGGTCAAAATTGCCTCAAATTTGACTTTGGTAGACTTTAATTGTCCTCTGAGTTGTTCGTTTAGTTTGAGTGCTTTTATCCTGCTGGGTGCTGCACCTACTAATTTTTGCCATGATTTTCTTCCTTCTGTTATACAGCCAATATATTGATGATGTGATTCCACCAGACATGTGATACAAGTCTAAAGCACAATTGCATACAAGGTAATCACTGACCCCACTTCATTGGAAGTGCTGCATATCCGTAAGCCATATGATACATGGGTTATTCGCTCTGAAGACCTTAACCTAGTATGTGACATATTAATAAAACCTGCTGGAGGGACAGATTCCTCTCCCAGAGGTTGCCACATCTTTGGAACAGATTCCCACTTCATGTCAGAATAGCTCTTTGACCATCTTTAAACGCTGTCTGAATGTTTGTATGGGTGACAGTCCGATGTTCATCATGTTTCACTGCTGCAGTCATTACACTTGGGTTATCCTGCTGTCAGGCGGGCCCACAGTCTGCCTGAGTTCCAAAGTCTTGGTCTGGCATCAGTTGCTGTCGCCTCTTCCCTGACATCAGAGCGCCAGGGGTATATAAGAAGCAGCCGACACCATTTTCTTCAGTCTTTCCTGCCACATGGTGCCCGAAGCAAAAGCAGTTCGCAAGTGCCGGTCAGCCGACTCCTGAGATTTCAAATTCGATTTCAGAACCAAAGTCTTCAATAAAGCTAAGTACCCCATTGGGGAAACTTTTTCTTGCCTCAGACTGATGTCAGTAAAAGTTAATAATTGTATTTCTTGTGGGAAGCAAATACCTCATAAGGATTTTCATTCTTACTGTATTCCATGCCTAGGCCCAGATCACAACGTCACTAGTTGTCGGTTTTGTGCTAGATTTAACAAACGCACTATAAAACGTCAGTTTGATTTTGCTCGCCATTACTTTGGGTGAAGGTTTAATTATACAATGCCGTCGGAACAACTGATGACTGGAATGCACAAAAAACGCAAAGATAAAGATAAGGAAAGGCATC
Organism: Protopterus annectens; assembly: GCF_019279795.1. Taxonomy (NCBI): domain Eukaryota; kingdom Metazoa; phylum Chordata; order Ceratodontiformes; family Protopteridae; genus Protopterus; species Protopterus annectens. The sequence continues at coordinate 553,903,493 of NC_056734.1, read as the reverse complement.
CGAGGCCCAAAACTGACGACAAAGCCTCTTCTAGGCCAGTCGCCGGTTCCCCAGTTTTCAGTGAGGCGCTTTCGCAGCCCCTGACACCCGCTACCTCAACCACAGGCTGCGACCGACTCCCATGTGGAGGTGCCTAGGCCTCTGGATACTCAAGATGTTGGGCCAACAGAGATTAATCCTTCGGATGGGTCTGGAGCCGCTGAGCAGGCATCTGCTTTTGAGGGTGTTTTCAGGCCTACTCAACTTACCATTACAACTACAGCCAAGACTAAGACTACATTAAAGACAAAGAAGCAAGTACAGCATTCACCTGGACAGGCCTCCATGCCTAAAAAACTGATGCTCATGGTGGCCGAAGACTTGATAACTCTGATCAGGGGTTCCCATCCCCCTCCTGATAAAAGGCCTAGGCAGGATACAAACTATGATTCCTCTGACCAGGTTTCAATGTATTCTGATTCCTCTTCAGAGCAGGGATATTCTTTACCCCCCTATGAGGACTCTGATGCTGAAGAATCAATTCCTTCAGCCTCTCCTCCTGAGGATTACTCTTTTGGGGAAACGTTACATACCATGAGGGAGCATTTCCATTGGGAGGGCTAGGATTACTCAGAATCCAAGAAAAGGCTCAGGGACTTTCTTTTACTGCCTCAGCAAAGGCTCCTTGCTATTCTGCCAGTTCCCTCGGATAGGGACTCTAGAGCATTAGACAGATGGGGAAAGAAAGTTTACACCTCTGCAACTTTAGCAGTGAGAGCTCTAAATTGCCAGTTTCACATGCTTAAATATCAACAATATTTACTGTCTCAATTAAAACAGAAAATGAGTACAAATGCAGAACAACCTGATTATAAGGAAATGCAGGCTTTATTGCATGCAGCAGAACAAGTGGGAAAGTATACTTTCCAATGTCGTTTTGATTCATTAGAAGCTTGTTGTAGAGCAGCAGTTACAGGATCTGTGATTCGAAGGCATGCTTGGTTAAAAGAACAAAGTTTACCAGATCATGTTAAGGCAAAATTATTGGATGCTCCTTTGCAGCAAGATAATTTATTTGGTATTAAGGCAGAAGAGGTATTAAAGAAAATGGAGGATAAGGCAAAATCTATGCAAACAGTGAAGGATTTCTTACAGGTACAGCCACCACGATTTAGCAAAAATTGGCCTACAAAGAATTGGTCCTTTCCAGTGTCAGACAGGCCACAAAGAGGCAGATACAGATGCCCAAGAGGCAGATCTCAGCCACAAGGCTCTTGTAGACCACAACAGTGGGTGCTACAAACCCAAAAGGAGGTGAGGACAAGTCACAACCTTACAGGAAACAGTCCCAATGACTTCCCCCTTCCAATGCCAAACTCTTCCCTTTTGGCAGCTCCCTTAGGGGGGAAACTAGCACTTTTTTCTCAAAACTGGCAAGCAATCGCCCAAGATAAATGGGTGCTGAATATTGTGTCTCAAGGTTACAGGTTCCACTTTCACACTTTTCCAAGGCTTACAGGAATGCCAGACCTGCCACAAAATCAATGGGCAGAGGCACAAAAACAAATTACAGCTCTCTTGGACATGAGAGCTATTCAAATACCACAGCAGGAAAAAGGACAAGGATTTTACTCAAGACTCTTCCTAGTACCCAGAAAGGACAAAGCCTGGAGACCCATTCTGGACCTTTCCACTCGAAATACTTACCTGGATGTTCCAAAATTCAAAATGCTGACACTACAGCAGCTCCTTCCCATGTTTGGCAAGAAAGCTTGGCTTGTTACTTTGGACCTCAGAGGCATACCTGCATGTCCCTATCTGACAAAATTGCAGAAGATACCTCAGATTCATAGCTGGTTTAATGCACTACCAATTCTCTGCACTGCCCTTTGGCTTATCTACTGCGCCCAGGGTCTTTACCAAGTGCCTGGCACCAGTAATTGCATTTTGCAGACAAAAAGGAATTCAAATATATCCATATCTGGACAACTGCCTGATTCAAGCAGAGAGCAAGGACATTCTTCTACAGCATCTGGCATACGTAAAAAGATTGTTAAGTTGCCTAGGGTACACAGTAAACAAAAAGAAATCAAAACTAGTGCCCTCACAAGAGATAATATTCCTGGGCGCCAGCTTAAATACAACGGCCCAGATGGCTTATCTCACTCCAGACAAACAAGGACAACTGTCTCTATTTTCAATTGATGGCAACAAAGTCCCAACTCCCTGCAAGAAAAATTCTGCAGGCCTTGGGATTCATGGCTTCCTGCATACTACTAATTCCATATGCAAGACTGCATATGAGGAAATTACAATGGTACCTAAAAAGTGTTTGGTCTCAACATTCTCTCAGCTTGGAGACAGTAATACCACTAATTCGCTGCCTACAACAGGAGTTTCAATGGTGGGCACAGGCATGTCACCTCAACAAGGGTCAGCCTTTCAGTCTTCCCACAGCCAGGCAGACTTTAACAACAGACACCTCGGATTACGATTGGGGAGCACACATGGCAGGAAAATGTATTCAGGGCAAATGGACCACAGACCAAGTGCATCTTCACATCAATCAAAAAGAGATGTTGGCTGTACAAAATGCCCTTACAGCTTTCAAGGATCTTCTACATCCAGGACAATTACTATTAAAGACAAACAAACACCACTGTAATGTGGTACATAAACAAACAAGGGGGCACTCATTCTTATCCCCTATGCAGACAAGCCATGACCTTGTGGAACACAGCTCTAACCTATCAAGTTAATCTGCAAGCACAATTCCTGCCAGGAAAGAAAAACACTGGCAGACGACTTAAGCAGAAACATCATGGATCCTCACGAGTGGAAATTAAATCCACAAGTCTTCAGCATGATAATGCAAAAATGGGGGAGCCCGGATATAGATCTTTTTGCTTCACCACTGAATTACCAACTACAAAAATTCTGCACAAGGACTTGTCACACACAAGCATGGAAAGTGGATGCTCTTTCGTACTGCCCACCTTAGAGGAGTACCTACCAAATATATCTTGGAAGCGGCAACTTGAAGTTCAATGCGGCACCTTTACTAAGCATTACCATTTGCCTCTTTATTCTAGATCCAGAGCTGGCTTTGCCACTGCAGGGCCTCATAGCCACACCAAATCCTCTATAGAGCCAGCCACCCAAACTCAGCTTTGGGATTCTACCCAAGTGTAATGACTGCAGCAGTGAAACACGATGAACATAGTACAGTTTTGTACCTACCATAAATGTAGATGTTAGAGTGTCTTCACTGCTGCAGTCCAGGTTACCCACCAGCCAGCCCCTCTTTCTTATCTGTGACTAACCTATACTACCTATGTGGTGTATTTGCTGGTTACTGAAGGTTTTATTTTTACCTTTTTTGTATGTTTTATTAGCAATATGTATTGCCTACCATTTTTGGGGGCACCTGACATCTGAGCCAAAAAAACTGAAGAAAATGGCATTGGCTGCTTCTTATGTACCCCTGGCGCTCTGACGTCAGGGAAGAGGTGATAGCAACTGACGCTAGACCAAGACTTTGGAACTCAGGCTGACTGCGGGCCTGCCTGACGGCAGGATAACCCAAGTGTTATGACTGCAGCAGTGAACACTTTAACATCTACATTTATGGTAGGTACAAAACTGTACTTTCACCCCGGGGGTTCCACCTGTATCCCTCTTGGACAGGAGCAATAGGTGCTGATTGTAAAAATAAGGGCAAGAACTTTGTTAGGATTGTAAGGGTCCTAGGCCATTAGCCTAGTAAGATCCTATGATACGGAAACAGAGGTAACTGATTCATTTGACTGGATTTCTCTGGTAGTAGGTGGAGAGAATTTTGAGATTAAAATGGACTTTTGCAAGGCTGTGGATTTTTCCCCTTGAAGTCTCATTGATTGTACAGCTTAGTTGTTAGCACAGGTTATGTTCTCCACCTAAGAGCTAGAAGGTTTGCATGAAACAGTCATGTTAAGTGAGCACCGTCTGAGGAACAGTTTTGTGATAAGTTGGGTTTAGCAATGTCATGTACTAAGGCCAGTCCTGTTCTGTTTTCTAATTAGAAATATTGTGAAGACATTAAAAAGAAGGGTGCACCTTTCTGCAAATAAGACTTGAAGCAACATGGGCATCGTGTAAGCGAAAATACATTTGAGAGAGGCTTCTACAAACTTGGTGTTGAGTGCATCAAGTATAGTTGTGTAATTAAACTGAAAAGACCCACTTTGTGCTGATTTTACAGGAAAGTATTACATCATGATTGAAAATGCTCATGGGTAAAAACCAAGGAAGGGAGATGATGGGTAATTGTAATTTCAAGACTAGAATCTCGCAGCTGAAAAAGAACAGTTAATAAAGGTTCATTAGCATTCAGAAAAGTGTGTGCTGACTGGGAAGAACAGGTAGCATGCCCATAAGAAATGTAGCATTATATGCTTGGGAAAATCTGGTAAGGAATGATGAAACTGTGATTCAGCTCATTAAACTACTGAGTATAATACTGCTTGTATAATTTGGCAAACCCATTGTGATCCCTGGTCTGCACACTGCAAAAATAAGGTGGTGAGAAGACAAACTGAAATCAGAGTGGATCGTTTTTGATTTTAATGCACTGGGGGGGGGCAACAGCAGGCAGTTTCTGATCCCCAAACCGTTCTGAAAGTAGTGAGACAAAGGTAGAGAATTTTTTTCAGAACCAAGTAATTTAGTCCTAGTGCAGAATCTGTCATTCTGAGTAGCAAACTTTGACCCAGAACACAAACTACAGAAAAAAAAAAAAAAAAAAAAAAAAAAAGTACTGCACTAAAAGGCAATCCCCCTGTAATCAAATACAGACATGCAAAACCTACTTGTCCCCAAAAAACATACTTAACAAAAAAGAGAGGTCTGTAGTGCAACTCTGGGAAAGGAAGCTATGGCAGACAGATTCTAGTTCCAAACCACACCAAACTGAATAACGTAAAGACAGACTTGTATGTACTTGTATGTAAACAGACAAATGCCATTACAGCCTATCACGTATGAGCTCATGGACTATTTTGCCTAGCACAACTGGTTGGGAAGTTGAGATTAGTTTTTTTTTTTTTTTTAATCTGTATAGCAGACTACTTGTATGTTGTCCAGTCTTATGTAACTTGGCACTGTTAATTTCATTTGTGGCTATAGATATCCCCGTATTGCCCAATGAATATGTCCAAATTTGTATAGAACACAGGTGTGTGTCACTGCTCATTCTGAAGTGTGCACACATTTATTTTACAAGTACATTTACTATGTTATGTGGCTGCTGTTTCATTATATTATTTGTTGCCTGGGGATTACTTTTTATTACTGAAAAAAAAAAACACATAACCTACCATGCCTTACAAAATAAAAAAAAATGCAGTTTTATACAGATTTGTATGACTTTGCAATAATTCATGGCTGGATGTGGGTAATGATTTGTTTTACCCACATAGGGCTTTAGTTGGACTCCTGGACACCAGCCTCTGGTAGGTCTAATATTACCCAACCGCATAGCCATTCCTTAATGCTAAATAAATGAGAATAGACACCTTTAGCCAGGAAAAGAAAATGAGAGTGCCAATGCTGAGCATATTGGTAAAACATCATTTACAATATTTTGTCCAGTATTACTTATACTGGTTGTCCGATCACAGCAAAGATAGAAACAATATTACAGGGCCTGAGTGCAGCTAAATTGAGGGAGCGATATGCATTCATTTTTAACTGTAGGTGGAAATGATCAAGTGAGACAGGATTCTGTTTATAGTGGTAACTTGGGCCATAGTCTCTGAGCAAAAAATACAAGGTTATACTTGGGCCATATTCTCAGAGCAAAAAATACAAGGTTATACTCGGGCCATAGTCTCAGAGCAAAAAATGCAACGCTATACATCATAGACTGCAGCAGCAATGGGAGTGTGTCTGTTTTGCTGGAGCTCTTCCCATTCCAGTGTGTACAAAAAAAGAAAAAAATTATACGTTTCTAGCTTCCCATGGGTTAGTGTTTTCTTTCTTTCATTATTTATTTTTTTTAATTGAAACTAACCCCCAAGTCTATATGAATTGCTTGGGTTAGTGTTTTCTTTCTTTCTTTCTTTATTTTTTTTAATTGAAACTAACCCCTAAGTCTATATGAATTGCTTGCTTGATGTCTCATTATATTATGACTGAGCATGTCTAAACTGGGACAAAGATGTGCAGCAGTCTCACTGGCTGGGCTGTTTGTAATGCAGCTTGGCATGGCTGCTGGCAGGCAAGTTCAGTTTGTGATACTGTACACTTATATTTACATGGGGATGCCCAAAGGAACTGTTTATTATTGGTTTCTGTTTGCCCTTTTTCTTTTGCTGTTTTGCTTTATTGCAGTAACCTCAGCAATGCAGCACTGATCACCAGTAAGAAGTAGTTTAGATAAAAGACAAACCATGCCGATCATAGGAAAGATTGTTGTGAAAGAAATCACTTGGACGAAAAGCAACCAAAATTGCAAGCCAAATGAATGGTTGTAAATAATCTGGAGCTGTCGCTCATTAATCCTAGGATCATAGGAAGTTACTAGGCTATTGGCCCTGAGGCCCTTACAAGCCTAGCCAAGAATTTAGCCCATGTTCCAATATGTCAGCACCCTATGCCACTGTCAAGCAGGGACACAGGCGAAATCCCAGGGGTGTATTTTCTGTTCCCCATCCAGTTGTCCAGGTTGCACTTAAAAAGTTTTAATGAGGTACTCTGCTTTACGTGGAGAGGGAGTCTCTGGGATACATATCTGTCCCGCCAGCAAGTCTTATTGATGCCACAGACCAGGTTGAAGTCATGTGTGCTGGTTTCTCAAGTGGAGATTGACTTGCGGATATGCAGCAGTCCCATCAGGGCGGGGTCTGAGATTGCTTTGTATGCCAGACAGAGGTCACCTTTGAGGAATTTGTAGGAGACTGATTAGAGGGACAGATCTGTGTATGGTAGATGTTTGAGGGCCTGGATTCTCTGGGTGAGGAACCTCTGTGGTCTCCCCAGCTGCTGCGTGTGCTTTGAGAGGTACATGCTGAAAGGGGCATTGTACACAATAATGGACCTTGTAAGGGAAGAATACAGGGATGTTGTGACCACCTTGTCCCTGGATGAGATACCCTTACTAACGAGGTGGGCCATGTAGAAAGCTTTCTGTACAATGGAGGCAGTATGGTAGTCAAACATCAGTTTGCTGTCAACCTGGTGCCCAAGTCATTCACGACTGATTGCGTGCTTAGTGCCTTATTATCAATGTGATAATTGGTGGGGACATTATTCTTCCCATAAGGGATGATGATGCATTTTTTGGCATTCAGTTTGAGGCCATCTTTCTGGCACAAGTCATTTGTTTGGGTGAGAACCTCTTGGGGGATGTCCACATCACTAGGGGAATTGATGACAGCACCCAGCTTGCAGTCATCTGCAAACTTGATCAGCCCAAGCCCACTAAATTTGGTCTGCACGTCTGAGAAGTATATCCTAAACAGCAGAAGGCCCCAAGACCGATCCCTGGGGTACACCGCTTGTTACGGGTCTACTACTTGAGGTGGCTTCCTCTGTTTTGACAAGGTGGGTTCTATCAGTGAGCCAGTTTGCTACCGATCTGGTAACATATGGCTTGATGCCTAGTTGAGAGAGTTTTATCTATTATACTTGAGTGGGAATAGTATCGAAGGCCTTGGCCAGGTCAAGGTAGGTGATGTGCACTGTCTTCCTGTCTATGGCCTTGGTGACCGTCTCAAAGATGTTGACCAAAGTTAACAGGCATGACCTCCCTTGACAAAACCAAACTGTGTGGGATCAAGTGTCTGGAGGTTGCCAATGTCCTTGTTAACGAGGTCCATGATAATCCACTCCATGGCCTGTGCAGATCAGGCTAGTTAGGCTGATGGGTCTAATTTACTGGATCGGTGGACGCCCTACCGTTGTGCAAAGGGATGACAGTAGTTGTCCTCTACTCGGCTGGGACGAAGCAGGTTCTCGGGCTTTGGTTGAATAGGGTGCCTAATGGTGCTGCAAATTCCTGCCCAAGTTCATGTAGGGTGCAGCCTGGGATGTTATCGGGTCCCATAGAGGCTGTATTTTTTGCTTTTGAGAAGGCAGTGATGAATTGCTCCCTAGAGATAAGGAGAGAGGGGCATATGCTGGGGTTGTGCTGATTTTACTGATGGGGGCAGAGAAGTGAAGTTTTCACTGAACCTGTCTGCCAGCTGGTTGGCTATATGTACAGGGTTTTGTGTTTGTGGTGTCTGAGCAGATCTGGGTGCTTCCCTTGAGATTGCAAGCATATGTGAAGTAAGCCTTATGGCTGTCTTTAGTAGATGTGGCCAGTTTGGACTCGAAGTTTGCTTTGGAAGATTTCATTAGTACTCTTATTTGCTTGTTCAGGCTAAAGAGAGATGGCTTCCAATTAGTCACCTGCTCCTTCTTGGTCCTGAACAGCAATTTTTTTCCCTTTTATTATAGAGTTTTATTGTAGATGTCCACCAAACAGGTTTACTCTTCTTTGAGGAAGATGAATTTGTCCTGTCTGGTATGCCTGATTCCATGCAACTGTATAACTTCTCATATAGTACTTTGGTGTAGGTTTGGAAATATGTGCCAGTTCCTGTGGAGGATGAGAGGGCCATGAAGCTGTTTATACCTTTCCTCAGGAGGTTGTAATCAGCTTTGGAGACTTTTTTTTTTTTTTTTTGTTTGACCCTAGCTAGGGGATGGTCAGGGGAGATGGTGACTTTGAAAGGTGACTGCTTTATGGTCAGATCTTACTAGGGATGCTGCAGTGGTTACTCATGTTGTTTAATACCACGTCCAAGATATTTTCACCTTTTGAGGGATTGTCAAACAACTGCCCCATGGCATTTGCATTGACAAAATCAAGGAATCTCTGAACATTTGTGTTTTGGTTCGAGTATTTCTTCCAGTTTATGGTTGGATAGTTAAAGTTGCCCAGGATCAGGGTAAAGGGTTGAATCTTGAAAGATTCAAAGAGGTGCAGATAGGTGGAGTGGGCATCATGAGTCAGAGCTGGAGGCCTGTAGCTACCTATGATTTGAATAGGGGTCTTGTCAACTGTTAACTGCACCTGTAGTATTTCCTGTGCATCATACTGTTTGACCAGCTCCACCTTTTTTTGTTTTGGTGCCCGTGGTTTGGGGTCTGAGTGAATGATAGGATGAGTAACCTGGGGTGCTTTCTGCAGCTTTGAGACAGGTTTCTGTGACTGCACAAATGTCTGCTTCTTCCAGAGTTAAGAATGCTTGAAATTAATGCAGTTTCATGTTTAGATTCGTAGCATTTAGTAGCATGACCTTTAATTTACATTTTGATGAAATTTTCATGTTGGTAGTTTTGACCTCATGGCATTGCCTAAAAAAGGCACTATGGGGAAGGCAAGAGACTTTGCAGGAGCCTGAAGCCCAAGGGAGACAGATGCAGGCCATTTCTGGCAAAGCATCAAGGCTTGTCAATCATGTCATACCAGACTGTTAGGTACTGGATCCCCTTGGAATGACACCAGAAACTTAGCCAGTTGTTAGGCAGTCATTTTCTGAGGCATCATTCTGGCTGACGGTAGAATGCTGCTTAAGGCTAGCAACATACCTACCTGAGACATTCTCAGCAAGCTCGATCATTAATTAGGTCTTTTATGAATTGAGGCAGTATATGGCTGTCTGAACAGCAAAGTGCAGTTTTCTCCATTCTGCTGTATAACTGCAGGTTGAGTCAGAGTGTGTGTGCATTTGGAAGCACAGCAAAGTTGTTTCTGTTTTTGAAGTACCACTAGCACTTTATTACAGGGAATATGCATACAGTGGGAATGATTAATGCCATGAATTGTATTAAAATTCCTCTTTTTTTTTCCCCTGCATTTGGGGAAAAAGTTGCTATTGCACATTTTCCTTGCAACTGGAGATGAATATTCAATAACAACAAAAATGGTTTGCAGCTGTAGCAAGGTTTATTATAGTAACAAGAAAGTGCCCTGCACAAAAGTGTGCTGGTCTTACTTTATACTGCTTCTGGTATTTAAATATCCTATACCTTTTTTTTAATCTTGTTGTTTATTTAGTAATAGCACTGTGGTTGTATTATGGCTTTTTTTTCTTGTTCTGCCTGTAGAAGGCTTTATTGAAATGCTTTGTACTTTCTCTGGTTAAGTATTCTTCAGATATAGCTATGAAAAGAAACTCTATTCAGATACCTTTTTATTATATTTTCAGAAATATTTCTATGCTTGGTATAACTGCATGTTTGTTGTTGACTGCTGTTGAGACAGACAACCCCACCATCTTGATGTACTGCATCCTGTTGATTAAACTGTTTTACCAATGAATTACATATACATTCAGTGCTTGAAATTTAACTTTTTCCTTGTGTAGAAAGCCTTTGCAAGGTCAAGATGATCAGAATGCCCTTCCTCACCTGATACCTTTTCAGGGAATTTTGTATGATTAAAAAGGCAATGTCTGTCTCTAGCAATTTCATACTTTTCTATGTACAACAATGTAGGTCTCCCGTGTCATTTTTGTAGTATGTCTGTAATGACACGCCATGATTTTATTTAGAATGCTAGTCAAACCAATGGGTCAAAAATTGTGTGGGTCTCTTATGACCCCAACCCCCCTTTTGAATTTGGTATAAATGTAACTTATCACCATAGGTCAGGGATTCTGTTCACAAGCTAAGACTTTTGTTTAAAATCACTGATGGCACTGATGGCATCTCAGATAGAAAAAAAACTAGCACTGATGCCTGGTCCCATGATATTAATGGCCACAGTTGTGGCAGAAATTATTACGCCTGTGATTGCAAAAGGGATTTTTATCATTGTCTCTGCAGCACTGACATTTATTTATTTTAATAATTGCACATTTTTTTTCTGCGAGCATGTTTGCTGTGTATTGAGGCGTAGTACGTGCATGATTATTGATAACAGGTTCATAGGTGTGTGCTAGGCTAATGGCCCTGGAGCCTTTGCAAGGCTAGCCCATAGGAGTGCCCTGGCATTGTGCCGCCCGATGTTCATTCCCAGTGCCTGTATCAAGTAGAGCCACTGGAGTGATCCCCAGGGTGAATTTCTATTACCCATCCACTCTTCAAGATTTCTCTTGAAGAGGAACAGCGAGGTGCTCTGCTTGACCTGTATGGGAAGTCTATTCCAGAGCATGGATAGTCTCTGGGTGAGGAACCTCTCTCTTCAGCCTGTTCTGTAATGAGGTTGAAGTTTCTGGAGCATGTGGTGCGGAGGGATTGGTATTTCTTTAGATGTAGCATTTCTAACAAAGCTGGGTCAGACATGGCTTTGTAAGCCAAGCAGAGATCACCTCTAAGTAGGCGATATGAGACCGAGAGTAGCTGGAGTCTTTTGAGTTTGTCCATGTAAGACATATGTTTAATGCCTAGGATCCTCTTCATGAGGTGTCTAGTGAGGTACATGCCAAATGGGGGATTATACTCTATGATTGGTCTAATGAGGGAAGCGTAGAAAGAGGCAATGACCTCTTTCTTCCTGGATGCAAAACCCTTGGTAATGAGATGTACCACATAGGACTTTCTGACCACAGTGGCAATGTGGTGGTTGAACGAGAGGTTGTTGTCAGCCTGCATCCCCAGATCTCTTATAATGCCTTCAGTGTTCAGTGGGCTCCCATCGATGTGGTAATTAGTGGGAACTGAGTTTTTACCAAAGGGGATGACTATGCATGTTTTGGCGTTAAGCTTAAGGCCATGGTTTCGACACCAGTCATTGGTCTCGGTGAGGCCTTTCTGTAGGATGTCTGCATCACTTGGGGAGTTAGTAATGGCTCCCAGCTTGCAGTCATCTGCAAACTTGGTCAGCCAAAATCCCTTTACGTTGGCCTGGACTTCTGAGAAGTAGATGCCGAATAGGAGAGGACCCAGGGCCGATCCCTGTGGAACTCCACTCATGACTGGTCTGCAGTCTGACTTGGAGTCTGCTACTTTTACACTGTGTTCTATCTGTGAGCCAATTTGCAACCCATCTAATGATATAGGGGTTGATGCTTAGTTTGGTGAGTTTATCAGTAATTCCCTAGTGAGGAATGGTATCAGAGGCCTTGGCCTGTTCGAGGTAGTCTGTATGCACTGCCTTACCTTCATCCCCAGCCCTGGTGACTGACTCAAAGAAGTCTACCAGGTAGAGGTAGGCATGATCTTCTTTTCTTCCACAAAGCCAAATTGTGTGGTGTCTAGAGTTTGGAGATTTCCTATATCTTTGTTAATCAGGTCCATGATGATGTGCTCCATAGCTTTACATATCAGACTTGTCAGGTTAATGGGGCAATAATTCTCAGGGTCTGTAGTCGCTCCCCCTTTATGGAGAGGGATGAATGTAGCAGTGTGCCGTTTGGTGGAGACAAAGCCTGAGGTGAGGCTGTGACTGAACAAGGCACACAGATGTGGTGCCAGTTCACTTTGTAGTTCATGTAGAACACAGCCAGGGATATTATTGGGTCCCATGGAAGCTGTATTCTTGACCTTGGACAATGCAGCTTTAACCTGTGCTGCAGTAATGTTGGGTGCCTGGCATTCTTTCAGTATTTTGATTGGTCCTTTGAGGTGGAGGGGTAAATTTGGCACTGAATCTGTTGGCCAGTATTTTGACAATATCTGTTGGCTCAGTATAGGAGGTGCCATTGTGCAGTCTCTATGGGGGTCTTTCAGTGATTTTCTAACACTATTTAGGAATTTAAAAATACTGTTGAATGGTTGTACTGCATTGCTCATTGAATAATTGATTTATTAATTAATTAGAGATGATTAACTTTTGTGCATATAAGGAGGGGTATTGTGGAGTTTGAGTATTCCTTTGAAGGCGAAATGCCGAGGTACCAGCAGAAGAATAAAAGATTGTGAAAAAATTCTACCCTGCCTGTTGGTTTTTGGAAGCTGAGCTGCACCGAGTTCCTGATGTTGTTTTTTCTTCACCATTGTACCGTAACTCAGAGCTCATCTGGGTATTGCCATGGAGATTCTTGATACAAGTATAGAAGGCTTTGTGGTTGTTTTTAGTGTCTGCCGCAATTCTGCCTTCATAGCTGGCTTTGGAGGATTTGATGAGGGATCTCAACTTTTTGTTGAGGCTATTTAGGGAGTTTTTCCAGTCTTGGGACTTCACCTTTTTTTACAACAGTTTCTTCCTTCTGTTGTAGAGTTTATTAATGGCAGGGGACCACCAGATTGGCTTTCTTTTTTTGAAGGAGAGTGTCTTGGTTCTGTTGGGTATGGATAGTTCCATGCATTTATGTACATGTTCGTACAATGCATTGGTGTATAATTTGGCAGTCATGCAGTTATTTTCCATTAGCATGGGTACCATGAAGATAGCCACCTCAGTTATTAGGAGCCCATATCTATTAAATTCTTAGTTTTCATCTGCATAACTAATCAATACTTATTACAGAGTCCAATTTGAGTTCACTGATCTAGTTGGTAAGAGAAAGCAGTACTTAATTAAGTTCATAGAAGGTTACTAGGCTAACAGCCCTACAGACCTTACAAGCCTAGCCATATTTATCCCAGGTTGCCCCAATTGTTGTTGTCTAGGTGAATGAAATTCGCAGAGGTCTGTGGTAGCTCATACTGACTTTGTTTGTCTAGCAGGAACATGGGTGGCATCCCAGGACTGAATTTTCAGTCACCCATCCATTGATCTAGGTTGCATTTGAAGAGGGTCAGGGAGGTGCTCTGTTTCACGTGAATTGGAAGCTTGTTCCAGAGAAGTGGCAGTCTCTGGGAGATGTATCTATCTGTCCAGCGTGACCTGCTCATGTCTGAGGATAGTTTAAGATCCTTGGAGGGAGTGACATTTGTGCAGTTTGATTTACGAATGTACAGCATTTCCCTCCGGGCCGGGTCAGAGGCTGCCTGGTAAGCCAGGCACAGATCACCCCTTAGTAATCTGTTGGAGGCAGACTACAGTGACAGTGCTTTCATTGTTTCCATGCAAATTATTGGTCTGATGAGGGCAGACTATAACGGAATTATAACATCATCAGATCTAGATGCGGTGCCTTTACTTATTGTGCCACATAGAAAGGTTTCCTTACTTTGACTGTTAATTTTTGAAAACTTTATTTCTCTTCTATAACTTAATTGTAATTTTTTTAAATGTAAATTTTTGTTGATTTTTCCTGTATTTTCATTGATTTTTTTTTATTCAACATCTTGGAGTTCATTAAAGGAATCATAGTACTTGGAGACCTTGATCCGTTTTCTTTTTTTTCATGTAATATGTTTGATACTGTTGATTAATTCTCACATATGCATTTTGCAGTTTTGAATTGTTTTTCAGCTTCTGGCTTTTAGTGGTGCTTTTGCACCAGTTGACACAGCACCACCTAATGTATCTTGTCTGAAACTGTGAGTATACATGTAGCCCTTTGTGATATACATTTAACATAACATGTGGCATACATTACAGTATGTTGCAGTATCTGTACAGAGTTCAACATCTTCCAAGCAGAGGAAAGCTTCCGAGTTGCCTGTTTTTATTGGTTTCAAATTACAAACGCATACACTAAAAGTGCAGAGAGAGCCCCTATATCTAACATGGACGTGAGAGGCTGTCACTGCTGCTGGACCTACAAAAGCCTCTAGATAGGTTGCGTTTTCCTTTAAAACCCTTATGCTTTCAGTGAGGAAGCCCTCAGCTTGGTGAGCAAGGTCAAATTACAAATGCACACACCAACACCAATACAGAGAAAGCCCTCTGCTTACACTACTTGACCCACAGAAGTGAAATATTGGCTGCTGTTTGGGGCATGAATGCAAAACATAGAGCATACTGTTCTAATGTTACTGTTGGATAAACAAACCTTTTACTGATTAGAATATAAACAGACTGTGCGTTATGTGCATTTATGTATGTACATATGTGTGCACATGCATGCATATGTAGATGTGCTTGCATATGTGTGCATATTTATATTTGCATTACCTTCAACCCTTCGAAGCAGTAACTGTTCAGTTGAAAAATCTGTTACAGCTGATTGAAAATCAGCTTATCATTCAAAATGGCTTTTTTAAATGTGAGATTGTGGCACAGTAGGGATCAGGGGATATACTCTTTCCCCAATGTAGTGTGATCTCAGAGTTTGTATATATAATTAGCAGGGGTTTGGGGGTGCAGGGGAGCTTGCCTCTTGCTAGAAATAATGTGTATGATTTGATTTTAAGTTTATTTGAATCTTTGTGACTTGAACTCTTCTTGTGCTGTGAAAGGCATTCATATTTTGATACTTTCAGCTTCTGTCATAGACTGTTGTGTGTGTGTACGTGTGTGTCTGTACGGTTACAAGCCATTACTTCAAGAGTAAGATTGGTAGGTGAGATGCAACAACTCACTGCTGTCATTGTTTGCTGAGATGTGCCATAGTCTGTTTACATCTGGTTGACCGTAACACTGTGGTGATGGTTTCCTGTGGAAAAATTATATGACCATTATTATATATGAAAGGGCTGTACGAGACAAAGCCAACCAATGCCAATACTTTCCTACAGTGTTTATTTACTGACCTTTGATTACTGGGAAAGTCCGACCTGAGTAGCTGCCCATTTTCATTGGAGGCCTGGGGAGAAAAGCTTCAAAGTATTACAAAAACATTTTAAGAGCAATAATTTTACAATCATAAAATACATCTGCAGTTTAAATTATTTTACCAAATCAGACATACTGTGAAAATATTGATTAATAATAAATGCAAGTCATGACAAATATTTAATATTTAGAGAAATTTTAGCCACTTTATAAAGAAATTAAAGGTAAGTTAGTTTACTACAAACAGGAATTGCCATATAAAATGAGAGAAAAACAGGGTTATGGTGTATTTTTAGATAGGGGAGAGAAATTGATTGAAGTAAGGAAGTGAGTGAAGAAGGGCGAGTAAAGAGGTGTAAGATACAAATAGGAATGAATTCATATTTAGGGATATAGCTTTTCCTGTGGTTGAGTAAGAAGAGTGACAGCTTTTGACTAGGAATTCTTTTAGAATGGTTCTAAAGAACTGGAGGGAGTGTATTGACCTGATGGATACAGGTAAGGAATTCCAGGCCTCATCAACATGGTAAGAGTACAGACCATGCCCAGCTGATTTGATAGGTTTGTGGACAGAGAGGAGGTTTTTGTCATTGGATTGTAATGACTGATTGGGAACATAGTTGTGCAGAATGGTGTTTAGTGGACAATCGGATGGATGCTGGATAATCTATATATCTTAGTTGATAGGGTAGTGCCAACTAATTGTTTGGGCTTTTTAGTACTGTACAGTGTTTGGTTCTGAGAGGACTATTTGCTACAGATTTAGCATTTTTATTATAACATTGTTTAAATTTTGTTTTTTTGTGATCCCCAGAGGTTAGTAAGGATGAGAGCACCATAAAGTAGTGAGTGGAAGGAGGTAAGTATTGACAAGTGTAGTTTTAATTGCATTGTGTGAGACTTTGGCTCTGTAAAGCATCCCTAATTTTTGGTGAGTTTTTTTATGTAATTTTGTTTATGCAGGTCAAAGTTAAGATCTTCCACTATCCCTAATAATTTGCTATAAGAAGTGACTTCAATTGTATTAGTAAGATAGAGTATTTTAAATTTTGTTTTTTCATGAGAAAAGGGATGGGTTTGGGGAAAAACAAAGGAGTTTCTTTTTTTTTGGGGGGGGGGGGGTAAGCATGAGTTGTTACAAATCCATGTTTCGGTGGCTGTTAAAGCTTCCTTAGTAATTTTTTTGAAATATGCCAGGTTGTCACATGTGCATATGAGTGTGGAGTCCTGTACATAGTCTATTACGAATGCTTGATGTGTGGAGAATGTTGGTGAGAATGATAAAGATGAGGGGGCCATGGATAGATCCTTGTTTTACACTGGTTCATAATGGAGATCACTTACATTATTTGAACTGACAAAATCCAATAGATTTATGGATATTTATAATTTTGTTGATTCAGTGAACCATGACTTGAATAATTTCATCTGATTGACCAGGGGAATTGAGAATGAGATTTAACATGGGTCAGTCTGGGGGCAGGTTTGACATTCTCCCACTCTCATGTCATCCATTGAGTTTCCTCTGGATTGGATTCAGTTAATTGGATTCATGGAGCTATTGTTTGCTGAATTGTGACTCTGAAAATTCAATATTCTGATTTATAAAGTCTCTGTGGGTTTGGGTATCTTGTGATATGACTGCTCTTAGAAGTGTATAATGTAATAGGTCTAGAACCGAGGTTTGAGTAGGATAAAAGTAGAAAGTGTAAAGTATAGATTCAGAGAAGTGAAAAAAATGTAAAGGAGTATGACAGAAATGTTGAAATATGCCAAAGAAAGACACAGAGGGATAAAATCTTTCAGAAAGGATGATGCAAAGGAATTGGGGGAAAAGCTGAGGCTTGAATCAATTAATGTGCAGTATACTAAGAAATATCTTTACCGAATTGGTAACCAATGAATGAAACGTATATATGTGTGTGTGTATATAAATATATATATGAATATATATATATATATATATATATATATATATATATATATATATATATTCAAATTCTAACGCTTAGTTTCTTTACCATTTTGCACCTCTAACTTTGTCAAACTACTTCCACAAGCATCTGTTCATCATATTCAGGATTTCTGTAGCTGTACATATATCCTCAATTTTCGCCTTGTTTACTACTTTTTCAAACCTGCTGCAAAGAATGGGAATATTTCCTCCTTCTCCACCTATTTTAATACAACAAACTCTCAGTTAACTGGAACTCATGCAACCAGAAAAAAAAATTGAAGAAATATAGTACAATTTTCATGTGTTGCACTTTGTCCCCCCCCCCAACAGAACCATACCTTATATTTTTCGAGTTTTAGAGTTTTAAAAAGGAAGCTATGAATACATTCCCTCTCTTCCCCAACCTAAAAAGTCAAACCAAATAGTATAGGGTACAGTATTAGTAAGGCCTATTTTTAATAGTAACTCTCAAGCAAACAGAAACTACAGTTATCTGGCATCTACCAATCCCTATGGGTGCTGGTTAACTGAGATTTTACTGCATGTGTTTTACATCCAGAAGTCAGTCTGCCAAGCTCTTTTTTTCCTCAGATCTTTGTCTATCATATTTAAATCTTTAATGCCTCTCAAATACCCCCTGATCTTCAACTATCCCCTGATGTCCAGCCTCCTTTAGTTTTTCAACAAAACTGAATCTTCTGCCTGTATAAGCTGCCTTTAAAGGCAACCACCAATTTTGTGAATCAGAACACATGGTTGCTGCATAATGCTCTTGCTGTAATTGGCCAGAATATTCTCCTACAACTGCTTTATATGAATCATTCATGTCAAACTTGCTTACTATTTTGTCTATACCTTAATCTTTCCAGCAGTGCAGTTTTGTCTGAACCTTTTGATAAAACTTAACCATTTCTAAAAAAAATCGTATCTGTAGTAGTCTACCCTCATAAGTTCTGTCCCATTACCTCATTCTTCAATCTCTCTTTCATCTTCTCTATTCCTTGCTTATTTGTCTTTTTCCTTGAGACACATTTAAAATTCACTGGCCAAGTCACTGTTCTCTGGTTTTGTAGAAATGGCTACATGTTCTACAAGGTCAAGCCTCAGAGGTGTGAGATGCAAGCGTTTCATCAAAATTGAACAAAAAAACTTCTAAATAAAATTCTTCTTAAATATTTAAAGTTGCACTTGTAGTGACTTGTGAGGTAAGATTTTGTTGTACTTCTCTATTTTTTGTCCATGGTTTAGTCAAAAAAGTTATCTGCTTGCATTTTTTAGTTTGTTCTGGGACCTTGGTCTTGCAGCTGTGTGAAGATTGTGTATGTGATGCCTCTCATCTGGGCCAGTAATCAAGGAGACTCGATCCTCACCACCGTCACCTGTGAGGGACATTCACTTGGAACAAAGATAGATGCATACAGTATTTCCAGCTGCAGCCGTCTGCCCCAAGCACAGTTTCCCTTAAGAGCACACAGGGAGCACACTCCCATCCCGGGGCTGGATTTCCCTGTGACTCTCACTACGACCCACATAAGACTCCCCACTGATTACAGCTGTAGAGTCAAGTCCTCAGCAGAGTGTTCCAAGACCAGTCTTCCACCACCCTCACTGTGAAACCAGTGCTTTATGTCCCTGCTCCAAGTAGCTGACACACACTTTGAAATTTGATTTTCACACACACCTGGGAAAGGCTGGCACAGATTTACCAGATATGCCTCCTTTGCCCAGACTGTAAGGTAGATGCTGCCACCAGAACACTCCAAAGCCAGCTACTCTAAGGCTCTTACAAGGGTACCCAATTATGCTGAGCAAAATTAATACTAATACAAATGGTAGTGTTTGACCAATGCATCAAGGCCACAGTGTCACCAAATAAATATAAGTACCCTCAAAGGTTAAAATATTCTCTAAAAAACAAGCCACAATGAAAATGTTAAATATATTTAATAATAAATAATAGAATATTAAAATATTAAATATCTATTTACAATAAATACCAGAGTTTCAATCACAGAAAATATTAAAAATAACACGGGTGGAAATATTCACACAGATACAAAAAAAACCCAATACTTAACTAATTTCACTGCATTTTCCTGACTGATCTAAAGAATTACTCTTTCCTACTTAATAAAGAAAGGCAAGATGAAGTGGACAGGTGGTCTTGTCAGTTCCAAAACAGAGTGCTCTGAGATCTCGGTCTCATCAAGTATTAAACATCATTTCATTGCTGGATTAGAGAATGACATCACATACATCTGGTCATCTGACTCGTTCCGACACTCCCCCCTTTACTAGAATTTGAACCAGAATCTAGCATGTCTCTTAATATATACACACACGCACACGCACACACACACACACACACACACACACACACACACACACACACACACGCACAAAACTTTGCTAAGATGTGTTACAGCATCTGGAAGCTATAAACACATTTCAATGACTTCCACCCTTCCAAGGTAGGAATTAGTTCACACCTAAGGGCAATGCAGTAGGATTCCTAGTCCTGGTTTTCACAGACATTTTGTCTCTGGCTACAATCAGAACTGTAAGAAACAATCTTTGTAGCCTAAACCAGGTAATGTAATTTCTGACTATTTTTCAAAGTTAGCTGCATTAAAATTAACCTCTTCTCTTCCAGTAGCCTCTGTTACAATATATTCATTTCAACAGTTGCAATCTAGTCTGACATACAGCTGTATTTCTTTTCTGTCAAACAGGACCCACTGTTGGTACTTTTTAATACAAGTGGCTTTACAAATGCATTTTGAACACCGGTACAAATCAGTTTGATATATGTATAATTCTTTATAAAACTCCAGTTAGCTATGCTAGTATATGTTACACATCCACTGCTGTAATTTTTTTGGCATAGCTGGCACAACTTCACATCATCCCAGTGTATTACTGCAAGATTTTAGCATTGCTTATACATTATACTACACTTCTATTTCCATAATTACAGTTACATGTAAAAGGTAGATGTTCTTCGTGTTTCACTGTTGCAGTTATCAAAACTTTCTGCGCCTGATGCTGTCACCTATTCCATGATGTCAGGTCGTCAGGGGTGTAAAACATGCAGCGGATGCCATTAAATCAGCTTTTCTTGCCATGCAGGAGCCCGAAGCAGTTCGCAAGTGCCAGTCGGCAGCTACCTGAAATTTTTGTTTTTCGAGTTTCAAACATGAAGTCTTCTAAAGCCAAGTACCCCGTTGGGAATCCCTTTTTCTTGGTTTAACTGATGTCAGAAAAAGTTAACAATTGTCTTGCCTGTGGAAAGCAAATACCTCACAGAAATTTTCATTCTTACTGTGTCACCTATTTAGGCCCAGACCATGACATCCCTTGCTGTCGGTTTTGTGCCTTGTTCAACACCCGAACTATTTGTTGTTGGGCTATTTTTGTCTCTAAATTCTTTTGCTCTTATTCTCTGTATTCCGAAATGGCATTGGTAAGCCAGCCAACTACCGACCTTCTGAAAAAACAAAGGTAAAGACAGACACAGACCACATAGGTCCAAAACTGCCGATGACGCTTCTGTTATGCTAGTTGCCAGTCTGCCAGTAGTCAGTGAGGCACTTTCGCAGCCCCTGTTCACCCGCTTCTGCAGATTCACAGGCCTCTACTGAGACCCATTCGGAGTCCGGTGCGTCGCAAGATGCTTCTTCGACTATGGAACCTGTGGATGTCTCTACCTTGGATGGGTCCAGAGCTGCTGTGCAGGCACTGGCTTCTGAGAGTGTATTCAGACCTTCCGATGTTCGTATTAAACTGACTACTTTGTTAATGACTAAAACTACCAAATTTCTCAGGCCCAGAGTTTGCACTACGTCTAGGAAACTGATGACCAAAGTACATTTTCAAGCTCCCATGCCACAGAAGCAAATGCTTAGAATGGCTGAAGACCTTATTACTTAGGTGAAGCCAGCCTTCCCCCTCTAAAAAAATTGATTTACCTTCTGATTCTACAGACCATGAGTCTGATGACTCTGACCCCTGTGATTACCAGGACATACCTTTATCTACCTATGAGGATTCAAATGCAGAGGATTCCATTCCCTGTGCCTCCCCATCCCCCCAGAGGACTTTTCTTTTAATGGAACTTTGCATACCCTAAGAGAGCATTTCCGCTGGGAAGGTCAGGACGACCCACAGTCTAAAAAGAGACTGAGGGAATTTTTAGACTTGCCTCAGCATAACTCTCTAGCTATTCCCCCTGTCCTTGATATTGTAGATGTCTTCATGGAATCCAGTCTTACCCCTGATACTTTACCACCAGCTCCTAGAAAGCTTAACCGATACTGCAGAGTACCTGACTCTCACAAATGTCTCTTTAAAAATCCCACTGTGGATCCAGAGACCTTTTCCCAGGGACCTAAAGGTATTAAGGCTAATACAGCCAAAACCCTACCCCTTTGGACAGGGATTCTAGGGCTGTAAACAGATTGGGTAAGAAGGTATATACCTCTGCAACTCTAGCCATCATGGCTGTAAATTGCCAGTTTCACATGTTGAAGTACCAACAGCATATTATGGAACTAATTAAACAAACAATGTTGATTCCTGATTGTGCAGAAAATAAAGACTTACAAGAGTTAATGCATTCTGCAAACTAAGTTGGTAAACATACTTTGCAGTGTGGTTTTGATGCCTTAGAAGCATCTTGCAGGGCTGCTGTCACTGGGTCTGTTCTGAGAAGGCATGCTTGGTTGAAGAAACAAATCTTGCCAGACTGTCAAAGCAAAATTGCTAGATGCTCCATTAAACCATGAATGCTTGTTTGGCTCAAAAGCAGAACAAGTTCTTAAAAAGATAGAGGAAAACAGCTAAATCTATGCAAACTGTTAAACATTTCTTACAGGTGCAGCCACCTAGATTCAGTAGGCATTGACTTTCACAAAACTGGTCCTTTCCAGTCCCTCCTAGACCTTTTCAGTCCAAACCCAGGGTCAACAGTCCACAAAGACTACAGTCTCGGGTATGCACAGATGTAAACAATGGAGTGCTCCCTTTTCAAAAACAGGGCATGGTAAGCCACCCCCTTATGGAAAAAGTTCACAATGACTTGTCCTTCATCCTTCCCAGCCATGCCAAAGTACCTGCACCATCCCTAGGAGGAAAACTCACCCTGCATGCAAAAAAATGGGAATATATTACCCAGGAATGATGGGTCTTAAACATTGTATCCCAGGGATACAGATTAGACTTCCACTCACTGCCAACTCCAAGCGGATTGCCAGACCGTCCTCCAAACCAGTGGGCAGAGGCCCAAAAGCAAGTACTTTCTCTTCTCAGTATCAGGGCTATTCAACCTGTTCCAAAAGAGTAAAGGGGACAGGGTATCTACTGCAGACTGTTCCTGGTGCCCAGAAAAGAAAACTCTTGGTGCCCTATTCTGGATCTGTCAACTCTCAACACCTTCCTGGTGGTACCAAAATTTAAAATACTTACTCTCAAGCAGCTGCTTCCTATGATAGCCAAGGACTCCTGGCTAGCCACCCTGGACTTAAAAGAAGCTTATCTGCACATCCCCATGAGGGAATCTTGCAGGAAATATCCCCGTTTCAGGGCAGGCTCTCTGCACTATCCATTCTCTGCACTTCCCTTTGGGATGTTCATCGTGCATACAGCTGCAGTAATCACATATGGGTTCTCTGCTGTCAGGCGGGTCCTTGGTCGGCCGAATTCCAAAGTCTTGGTCTGGCGTCGGTTGTTGTCGCCTTCTTCCCTGACGTCAGTGCGACAGGGGTATATAAGTAACAGCCGACGCCATATTCTCCAGTCTTTTTTGCCGCGTGGTGCCCGAAGCAGAAGCAGTTCCCAAGTGCCGGTCGGCCAGCTCCTGAATTTACGAAAAATTGGAAACCGAAGTCTTCTTTAAAGCCAAGTACCCCGTTGGGGAAACTTTTCTTGCCTCAGACCGATGTCAGACAAAGTTGTATTTCTTGTGGGAAGCAAATACCGCATAAGGATTTCCATTCCCTTTGCATACCTTGTTTAGGCCCAGACCACGACGTCTCGGGCTGTCGCTTCTGTGCGACTTTCAATAAACGCATTATTAAACGCCGGGCGGAGTTCGCCCAACATTATTTTGGTAAAGCCTTTGATTATAAAATGTTGTTGGATACTCCGACTACTGTTTTGTCCAAAAAACGCAAGGACAAAGACCGACACCACGCCAAAGCAGGCTACACGTGGTCCGGTTCTCAGCGAGACGCCTATGCAGTCCCTGACTACCGACGACACTTCCTTGGCAGTGTCCTCTGTACCCGAGAACGCTGGTACCTCGGCCCTTACTCAGACTACAACCACCGAAACCACAGTGAGTGTTGAGCCTCCTAATGTGGACAGGTCCACTTCCACCCAGGGTGTATTTAGACCCTCTTCTTCCTTTTCTATTGAGGCCTTCACTAAGTCCAAATCAGCCATGCATCCCAAGAGGCCTGTTACACAGGGCCCATCCCCAGGCCCCATGCCTAAAAAGCAGATGCTTAAAATGGCTGAGGATTTAATTTCCTATATCAGGGGTTCCCAACCCCCTCCAGACAAGAGACCCAGAGTGGAGGAAGACTCTCCCTCTTCTGAACAGGGCTCCATTTTCTCAGAACATTCTGATGTAGAGGAACACTCGTACTCCCCTTATGAGGATTCTGATGCAGAACAGTCCATTCCTTCTGCATCTCCCCCAGAGGATTTTTCTTTTGGGGAAACCTTGCACACCTTGAGGGAGCACATCCATTGGGAAGGCCAAGATTTTTCTGATTCCAAGAAAAGGCTCAGGGAATTTATTTTGTTACCTCAACACAGACCTTTGGCTATACCTCCTGTCCTGGACATACTTGATGATGTTTACTCGGAGGCTTGTCTTAACCCGGATTCCCTGCCTCCTGCACCAGTTAAACCTGATAGGTACTACAGAGTCCCTAACTCTCACCAATTTCTTTTCAAAAGCCATAATGCTGACCCTGAAACCATTTCTCAAGGCCCCAAGGGAATGAAGGCCTCTACTGCCAAGAATCCACTACCTTCTGAAAGAGAATCTAGATCCTTAGAAAGGTGGGGAAAAAAGGTATACACCTCGGCCACCCTAGCCATGAGGGCCTTAAATTGTCAGTTCCATATGCTTAAATATCAGCAGTTTCTGTTATCACAATTAAGAAACAAAATGTCTCAACCTGAACAACCTGATTTGAAGGAATTGCAGGATATGATGCACAGTGCAGAACAAGTGGGTAAACACACCTTACAATGTGGTTATGATGCCTTAGAGGCCTCAAGTAGAGCTGCTGCTTCAGGAGCAGTCATTCGTAGACATGCCTGGCTTAGGGAACAAAGCTTGCCTGATCATGTTAAAGCTAAACTACTAGATGCTCCTTTACAAAAGGATGTGCTATTTGGTACTAATGCTGAGGAGATACTGCGGAAAATGGAAGAAAAAGCTAAATCTATGCAAACTGTCAAGGAGTTTCCACCTCGTTTTAGCAGAAATTGGCCTTCAAAAACTGGTCCTTTCCAGCCACGGACAAGCCCCAAAGAGGTAGATACAGGCGCTCAAGGGGCAGAGGACAATCTCAAGGATCATATAGAGGCAGACAATGGCAATCTCAAGCACCAAGAGGTGGCAAAGACAGTGCACAACAACACAGAAAGCAAACCCAATGACTTCCTCCTTTTCATGCCAAGCAAATCTCAGCTGGCAGCCCCCTTGGGAGGAAAGCTGGCACTATTTTCAAGAAATTGGCAGATTATCACAACAGACAAATGGATCCTGGACATAATAAACAGAGGCTACAGATTTCATTTTCACACTCTTCCAAAAATGAGAGGCATGCCAAACCTGCCACACAATCAAAGGGCAGAGGTGCAAATACAAATTACAAAACTCATGGACATGAAAGCCATTCAAGAGGCTCCTACGCACGAACAAGGTAAAGGCTTTTATTCCAGACTTTTCCTGGTACCAAGAAAAGGAACCGACTGGAGACTCATTTTCGACTTATCTATCCTAAATACATTTCTACTCGTACCAAAATTCAAGATGCTCACATTACAGCAGCTTCTTCCCATGCTGGGCAAGGAGTTTTGGCTGGTAACATTGGACCTCAAGGAGGCATACCTGCATGTCCCAATCAGACAAAGCTGCAGAAGATACCTCAGATTTCTTGCAGGTTCAATCCACTATCAATTCTCTGCATTGCCCTTTGGCTTATCTACTGCACCCAGAGTATTCACGAAATGCCTGGCATCAGTAATTGCCTACTGCAGACTTCAAGGGATACAAATTTACCCTTATTTGGACGACTACCTGATCCAAGTGGACAGCAAGCACACTCTTCTGGAACATCTGGCTTATGCAACACGGTTACTGAATTCTCTGGGATACACAATCAACAAAGAGAAATCCAGGCTGACACCATCTCAGAAAATAACTTTCCTGGGTGCCAACTTGGACACAAACACCCAGATGGCCTATCTTACGCCAGAAAAACAAGGGCAACTAACTCAGTACTTCAAAACACTAGCAAATTGTACCAGGCTTACTGCAAGGAAAATCCTGCAGGCTCTGGGCTTCATGGCATCTTGCATTCTTTTAGTCCCATGTGCAAAGTTGCATATGAGAAAACTTCAATGGAACCTAAAAAGCCTATGGTCTCAACACAGCCACAATTTGGAAACAATAATACCAATAATTCCATGTTTGCAAAAGGAATTTCTATGGTGGGCCCAAGCATGTCAAGCAAACACAGGTCTCCCATTCTGCAAGCCTCAAGCAAATGAAGTCATCACAACAGACGCCTCAGATTACGCCTGGGGGGCGCGCACGACAGGCAGGTGCATTCAGGGCAAATGGTCCCAAAAGGAAAAGCACCTTCACATCAATCAAAAAGAAATGCTAGCAGTGATAAATGCAATTACAGCATTCAAGGACCTCCTGCATCCAGGACAATTATTGATAAGAACAGACAACACCACGGTAATGTGGTACATAAACAAACAAGGCGGAACACATTCATATCCCCTGTGCAGACTAGCCATGACACTCTGGAACTTGGCTCTGGAATGGCAAATCGAACTTCAAGCACAGTACTTGCCAGGTTTGGAAAACACTCTGGCAGACAATCTAAGCAGAAATATGACAGATCCACACGAATAGAAGCTGCATCCACAGGTGTTTACAAAGATAATCCAAGCATGGGGAAGGCCAGACATAGATCTCTTCGCCTCCCTCAGGAACCATCAGCTGGAAAAGTTTTGTTCAAGGACTTTTCATCCAAAGGCATGGAGGGTGGACGCCCTTTCATTCAGTTGGACATCATGGACAGTGTACGCTTTCCCACCTCTGCCTCTTCCATCCAAGGTGCTCTTGAAAGCAAGAGTAGACAGACCGAAGATGATACTGATTGCGCCAGACTGGCCAAGGCAGCACTGGTACCCACTCCTAAGGAGCCTAACACATACTCCTCCATGGCCTCTACCTCTAATGCCTCTTCTGCTGACTCAGCACAGCTACAAAACTCTTCACAGTCAGCTAAAAACACTCAATCTTGCTGCATGGAAAATTCCCTAACTCCACAGCAGACCCTACTCTCCAAAGAGGTGCAGGATGTCATTCTGGAGGCCAGAAGGCCATCTACTAGGAAGACTTACTCTGCAAAATGGAAACAATTTTGCTCTTGGAATGAGAAAAGAGGCCAGGACCCTAGAAAACTGAATCTGCCTCAGGTATTACAGTATCTAACTGAGCTACTGAACAGTGGACTTTCCATGCCTCAGCCATTTCTGCAGAATTCAACACGGATCCACCGTTATTCTCTCACCCACTTTTAAGGTAATTCCTAAGAGGGGCTAAGAATATAAGACCACCAAGGAAACAACCGGTGCCAGTCTGGGATCTTAACTACATTCTAGAAAAATTAACGTTGCCTCCCTTAGAACCAGCTGCCTCAACAGATTTGCAATACTTGTCCTGGAAAACAGCCTTCCTTCTGGCCATTACCTCAGCTCGCAGGGTTTTGGAACTTCAAGCCCTCATGGCTGTGCAGCCCTTTCTTATCTTCCATCAGGACAGGGTGTCCCTTCGAACCAACCCATCATTTATGCCTAAAGTGGTATCCAGGGTAGCTCTAAATCAAGCCATACACTTACCTACCTTTTACCCCAACCCTCAAAACAAAGGGGAAAGGCTGCTACATTCCTTAGTCATCCATAGACAGCTACGTTACTATTTGGACAGAACAAAGCCTTTCAGGAAATCAGAACAACTTTTTGTGTCTTATGCTGTAGGAGCTCAAGGGAAGCCTGTTACCAAACAGACAATCTCTAAATGGATAGGCCACTGCATACATTTTTGTTACTCCTATCATGGGAAATCTGTCCCTGTAGGCATCAGACCACACTCCACCAGGGCCACAGCTACCTCCACAGCCTTCCTCAGAGGAGTTCCTACCAAAGATATCTTGGAGGCAGCCACTTGGAGTTCTGTACATACCTTCACAAGACACTACCACCTGCCTTTATATTCCAAAACTAGAGCAGGCTTTGCAACTGCTGTATTGCAGAGCATTCTGGCTCATCCCAGTTCTACCTAGTGCCTACCACCCTGTGCGTAGCTTTGGGATTCTACCCATATGTGATTACTGCAGCTGTATGCACGATGAACATAGTACAGTTTTGTACCTACCATAAATGTAGATGTTAGAGTGCTAATACAGCTGCAGTACAGGTTTCCCTCCCTCCCTCCTTCCCCTCTAGGTATAGGACTAGTGGCTAACACCTCCTCATACAACCTATTTTGGGTTATCCTCCTATGGTGTATTTGCTTGCAACTACTCTTTTTTGATATCATTGTTTTGTTTGAATATATATGGATATATATAACTTATCTATTGCCTTCCTTTGGGGGCACCTGACATCTGGGGCAAGAAAGACTGGAGAATATGGCATCGGCTGTTACTTATATACTCCTGTCACACTGACGTCAGGGAAGAAGGCGACGACAACCGACGCCGGACCAAGACTTTGGAATTCGGCCGACAGAGGACCCGCCTGACGGCAGAGAACCCATATGTGATTACTGCAGCTGTATTAGCACTCTGACATCTACATTTATGGTAGGTACAAAACTGTACTTTATCTACTGCACCCAAGGTATTCACAAAGTGCCTAGCTCCAGCCATTGCATACTGCAGACAGAGAAATATTCAGATTTACTCATACTTGGGCGATTGCCTGATTCAGTCAGTCAGTCAGGAATTGCTACTTCAGCACCTGACATTTGTAAAGAGACTCCTAACTTCTCTGGGATATACCATCAATGAAAAGAAATCGCATCTGGTACCCAGCCAAAAGATTGTATTCCTGTGAGCAAGCTTGAACACAACTTCCCAGATGGCATTCCTCACTCTAGAAGAGCAGGTTTATTTGACAAATTACTTCAAACTACTGTCCACCCAAAGCCCAACTATCTGCAAGAAAAGTACTGCAAGCCCTGGGGTTCATGGCATCATGCATTCTACTAATTCCATATGCAAGACTGCATATGAGGAAACTCCAGTGGTACTTAAAAAGTCTCTGGTGTCAACATTCTCCGGACCTGGAAACAGTGATTCCTATCATTCCTTGCCTAAGGACAGAGATCCTTTGGTTGGCAGAGGCATGCAACCACAACAAGGGACTCCCTTTCACTCAACCCCCTGCCGCCCAAACTTTGACAACACATGCATCAGACTGGGCATGGGGGGCTCATATGGCAGGCAAATGCATTCAAGGCAAATTGAGCCCAGGACAAATTCACCTGCATATTAATCAAAAAGAAATGTTAGCTGTACAGAGTGCACTGACAGCCTTCAAATACCTTATCCTGCCAGGACAACTCTTGATAGATAAACACCACCACAGTTATGTGGCACATAAACAAGGGGGGGGGGACCTCATTCCTACCCACTCTGCAGGTTAGCCATGGCTCTGTGGAGCACAGCCTTGAGCAATCAAGTGCACCTGCAAGCTCAATTCTTGCCAGGCAAACAAAATTCACTGACTGATGAATTGAGCAGAAATCTAATGGATCCATATGAGTGGAAACTGGAACTCAACACATTCAAACTTCTAACACACAGGTGGGGGACAGCAGAGGTGGACCTCTTTGCTTCTCTCCAAAACCATCAACTGAGCAAATTTTGCACCAGAAATCCACACAGCCAAGCATGGAAAGTGGATACCCTATCCTTTACATGGGAAAACCTCTCGATCTATGCCTTCCCCCTCTGCCCCTCCTTTCAAAAGTACTACTCAAGATCAGACAGGACGGGTCAAGGACAATCCTTATTGCACCAGACTGGTCGCGCCAGCACTGGTGCCCACTCCTATGCAGTCTGACAGCCATGCCACCCTGACACCTACATCAGACCCCCTCTCTGCTGTCCCAGCAGGAGGGACAGATTTTGCATCCTCAGCTGCAAACCCTGAACATGGCAGCCTGGCTTATTTCCTGAATACATCACCAGCAACCCTCAGCAAACAGGTGCTGGATGTTATCCTTGAGGCCAGGAGGCCTAGTACTAGGAAATCCTATTCCGAACAGTGGAAAAGATACTGTTCTTGGAGCCAGTCTCAAGGAAATGACACCACCATGCCCACTTTACCTCAAATCCTAGATTATCTAACAGAGCTGTTCCACAAAGGCCTATCCTCATCAATTAAGATTCATGCTTTTGCCATCTCAGCTCATTACAATACTGACCCCACCCCTCTTCTCTCACCCTCTGATCAAACAGTTCCTGAGAGGAGCTAACAACTTAAGGACCCCAAGGAGAGCTCTCACTCCTGCTGGGACCTTACTTTGTACTAGAGAAGCTTACACTCCCCCCTTTTGAGCCTGCTGCTACAGCAGAGTTAAAATTCCTCTCTTGGAAAACAGCCTTACTTCTAGCTATCACTTCAGCAAGAAGAGTGTCTGAGTTATAGGCCCTTATGGCTGTGGAACCCTTCATTATCTTCCATGCGGACAGGGTTTCCCTCAGGACTAACCCATCATTTATGCCCAAGGTGGTATCCAGTGTGGCTTTAAACCAATCCATCCATTTACCAGCCTTTTTTTCCTAATCCTCAGAATAAAAGGGAAAGGATCCTGCATTCCCTGGACGTGCATAGACCGCTCAGGTTCTATCTTGACAGGACTAGACCTTTCAGAAAATCTGACCAGCTGCTAGTTAGCTTTGCTAAAGGGGCAGAGGGCAAGGCCATTTCTAAATGGATAGCACACTGCATCCATTTCTGCTACAAACACCATGGAAAACCTACCCTTCAGGGGATTGGACCTCATTCCACTATGGCTACATCAACCTCTGCAGTATTTCTCAGGGGAGTCCCTATCAGGGACATCCTGGAAGCTGCAACCTGGAGTTCTGTGCACACCTTCCCCAAGCATTACCACTTACTTCTCTCTTCTAAATCCAGAGCTGGATTTGCCACAGCAGTCTTTCAGGGCTTGCTTGCCAGCCCTAATGCTTCTTGACTGCCTCCACCCATCCTCAGCTTTGGGAATCAACCCAAATGTGATGACTGCAACAGTGAAACACGAAGAACTTGGTACAGTTGTGTACACTTACCATAAATGTAGATGTTCGAGTGTATTCACTGTTGCAGTCCTGATTACCCTCCCTCCAGCCCCCTGACTTCTCTTTACTTCTACCTATCCTTTTTTGTTTGGCATACCTTATATCATTGGTATTTGCTTTTTGCTGGGGGTGTTCCACACCATGTAATTGCTTGCTATTTAGGGGGCTCTTGACATCTGGGGCAAGAAAAACAGATGTAATGGCGTCGGCTGCATGTTTTATACTTATGACGTCCTGACGACTTGCAAGAAGCGACAGCATCTGACGCAGAAATCCCAAGACTCTGGTATTCAGGCCGACTGAGGGCTACCTGCAGGCAGATAACCCAAATGTGATGACCTCAACAGTGAATACACTCGAACGTCTGCATTTATTAAGTGTACACTACTGTACTTTGTACAGCAAGCTAAGAAGGTGTCCAGCCTAGCTGTTAATTGGGATTGCATGAAAATATTACATTGAATTTCATAGATATTACTACATCTGAATCTTTTTTTTTTTCCAGTGGCTAAATCCTAAAAATGGTTTCCTGTAATGCTTATTTGTTTCCAGTAGTCCTTTGTTACTTGCACTCCCATTTCAACCAACAGTAAACAATTATCAATTTTTGCTGTAAGGTTCTTGTGAATAATTGCAAGGAAAAAGAATGCCATAGTTTTTTGTTACCTACGTTAAATAACTATCTACTAATCAAACTGTGTGTATGTGAATACATGAGTACGTAAGTGTGAGTGTAGTGTATATATAAATATAATAAAGAAATATTAAAAAAAAACACAATTCTTACTAGTTCTACTCATGTGAGCATTGGTATTCTTAAATGGGTTGCCTTGGTGTTTTTTATGACTCATAATTAAACGGGATCATGACAAAAAAAGTGGCTTAGAATCCTTTCCAGATCTCTTGTATATCAATCATACAAGCCAATTTTATGAAAGTATTTCTAAATATGACAGGCTGTCATCTTCCTTTTGTTTTATCGGTTATTTTCTAGGCTCAATAATGAATCAGAATTGTAACAGACTGTGGCTTAGAATCCTTTCTATCAGTTCTATGCACTCCATTACTATGTATTATAGTGGGGCAGACATACTGGTTTATGGCGTTATTTCTAAAGATTATTTATAAGCATCCCTTAAAGCATCCACACACGAATGTTTGTTGTGGCTCCTTATTTTACTTCTTGCACTCATGGAATATTTTCACCCCTGTCCCGTTATCCATTTTCTAATAATAGCTGTTGGGTTATTTTGTAAAGTGTGCAACACTGCTCTTTCATTTTGTTACATTTTACCTAAACATAGATTTTAACCTTTGTGTTTCATCACATTGTGGTAGAATGTGGTTAATGCTCCTTGTTTAACATGTTTAAAATTAACATTTTCATTGTTTGCTACTAACTAAATGCACCTTTTTTACCTTCTAAGTAATTGATATTATAATTTAACTTATTCTTACAGGTGTGTGACCTTTTTTTGATTGCTTAAATGTAATGTTTTGTTTATTCCAGGAATGCAGTGCGTCTCTTATGTGAAAGTCATGGTTGCTCACAGTGCAGCATTCTTAGTGTATGTGTGTGTAAAAAAAAACTCAGCAATAGTCTCCAGAGAAATGGTAACAATTAATAAATCAACAGTTTAAAGGCCACCTTCCTTTCATGTGTAGTGCCAATGAATTTATTAGATTCAGTGTTGCATGTTTTCTTAAAAGCATTGCAATCCTTCCTTTCTTTTCATGACACTGTCTTGTAGAAATGCCATCCTGTGAATTCTCACTGCACAGAATCTCAGTCTTTAAGAATTGGAAAAAAAATGCAAAGCTGCAAATGATACTTTAAATAGCTACAGCATTTACCAGTTTGAGTTTGCAGAGTGATGAGCAAACGGGTTGGGTTATGTCATTTGTAGCACAGAATGTTATTTAATTCATTTAAAAGGTGGCATAGAAACTTTCAGAAACTCCTTTGCTAGAAAAAGACCTTGTAAAACAGTAGTTATATAATCAGGCTGTGTTCTTTGGTGGGATGTAATCTGTGCTTTTGTAATTGTGATAACTAGATCCCAACACAAACCACACTCATGTCATGTGTTACTGCTACAGTGTGCATAGAAGTAACGATCTCTACAGAAAAGTCATTCAAACCTCTGTGTCTGTGTGCAGTGCAGGAAAACAGACTGGATCAAGAGGGAGAGAGATTACGAGTGTAGGTAATAACAACATCTGAAGAACAGACAATGAATAGGATAAATGTAATATTGTTTAACATAGAGCAGATTTATACTGTCTGGAAACCTTGAAGACCAAGGGATGTACACCTATCAGGATATATAGTGCTAAAAAATGCAGTGTCACATTTTAAATGTTAGTGAGATATCAAAGCAGAGCTAAAAGCTTCAGTCCTTAAAATGTGGGAGTTGATCAAGAAACTCTTTGTTATTAGATTAATGCACTAAAGGGTGTTGACCATTCATAATAAGATTGGAAAAGGTGTCTACTATTGTATTGGCTGGGAAGTGATTAGGAGTGTCATGCCTAAAGGAAGAAATGCAGTGCAGAAGAGCAGTAGGGAAAGAGATGTAGGAGAACAGAGCTGTGGTAATGATGGACGGAGCAACATGGGGCACAAACAATGAAGATTAATAGCTTTCTGTACCAAGACTTCAGATTGACTGTTACTTTAAATGGAAGTTATGCCCTTGTAAGACTTCTTGTATTATCAAATGTGAAGAATATTAAGTGAACCTAGAGACTGAACAACTGTATTTCTGCTCAGTATGTTGTATCCTGACCACACTGATGATAGCACTGCATCCATTAAATCACCAAGCCATATATTAAGTTGGTGTAGCATTTCTTATAATTGAGTGCTTATTAAATCTTAAAGTAGAAAAAGCAATATAATGTATGTTCCTTATGAATGTACTGCTTGAATGTCAGATTTTAGATGTAGGCAGTTGGACAGAAGTGTTGGACCTCTGTTAAATGCGTTACATTGTTGGGGGTATGATAGATGCACTTTGCAATTCCTTTACCTGACATATAAGATAGTACTTCAATAATTACCATGACCTTTCTTTTGGATAATAGTAGTTTTAACAATACTGTCACACATCTTTGGATTCTTAACTTTTGCCATTGTATGTAATCCTGCTTGGCTGAACATACCATTTTAATGTTATGGTTTGTTAGCAAGCAAGCTAGCTATATTTTCTACCATAGATGATTGGCATATATTTGCTCCTAAAAATCAAAGCAAATACTTTTCGACAGTACTTTTTGTGGGAAGCACGGGGTGTTCTCAATGCATGCGTGACTTGTCAGTCATTCCATGAAGGCATCACATGCTGAGTCATTGTACCTATGCCACAAGGACCTGTAGTGAATTATTGTCTTGGTTTTGGTTAAGTTGCAAAACAGTGTAATGGAAACCACTAGCATTTGACCATCAATCACTCCATGTACTTACCTGCAACTTTGAACAAACTTGGAGAAGCCTTGCATCTTGTACTACAGCTTCTGTGACATAATAACGACTGATGTACTAAGACATGAACAGCATGGGAAAATGATTAAAGTCTAATAATGTTTTATATATTGGCAACATTCTGTTTTAATTTTATTTTACATTTGTTTACCAGGAGTGTTTGACTGGACAAGGAGCCCTTTTTCAGCAGAGACCCGGGAAGAAAAGCTCCAAGACACTACAATTGTAATGTAACAAGTAGACACGGTAGCACATACCAAGTCAATATGTATAGTATCCTAACTGTGTAACTAGTTATATATACAAAAAAAGTAAGACTTTATACTTTTAGTAATTAACTGAACTCATTATATATGTCTCTGCTTATCTATAATCTGTTTGTTTAAATGAAGTTGATTGCCTTTCACACACACACACACACACACACACACACACACACACACACACACACACACACACACACACACACACGTGTGTGTATATAGACATATATGGATGTAGGCATACACCAGTTACCCCACAAGAGAGTCCCTCTCTGAATCTGCATTTGGCATACAAATGTGTCAGAGGGTCTGCAGTGGCAAACCCCACCACAGCTACCACCATGCTTGTTGAATGGAAAGCAGCAATCTGCTGACATGGTGCGCCATATTGTTTTTTTTTTACTCTTTTACCCGATAAATTGTCTAAAAAAATAAACACTATTTTCCCCAATAAGATGTAGTTGAGAACCACTAATGTCCCTGTGCCATGGGGTGAGGAACCTCCGACAAGTGACACTGGCAGCCATTGGTCCTGGTGTACCAAAATCTTACCAGTGTTTCTTTACATTTTCAGAAAGTATTTTGGTCAAGTCACTTCCTCTGCTGAGACTTTTTACTACGAGCATGTCCTACAGAACTAATGGATACTTTGAGTTGATCTGTACTTTCTAAAATAACTAATCACACAAAGAAGTGCATGCAGCTCTTTCAGTCATGTGGGCAATTGACTTTGTGAATGGCCTTCATTTTTTCTGTAGAAAATGACATTCTTTTCCTGTACAGCGCACACCACACATATTCAGTCTGCAAATTAACTGTTAGTCCACAGTCTGTGGCACATACCACAGATACTCAGTCTGCAGATTAACTTTGTGCACAGTCTGTGCAGCACTTTGTCTTTCCAGTAATCGGTCATCCAAGTGCACAGCTCTATTCAAATCCTTGAAATAAATTGTCATCATTCTTTGGGAACCAATGGTGCTAAACTCACAGCTAATGGTAATTTGTTATAGAGAAGCAAGCCTCTCTGCACATTCATTTTCACACACTTCATGTCGTTACTGTATAATTTTTTGCAACAGTAGCAGAGTGCTGCTTCATGATCTTGTTAATGCTCAGCATTTCATTTTTATACATGAATTATAATTTTTAATGTGTTGAAGCAAATGTGTGAATTATATTAATGACAAATGTACTTTAAGCAGGCTGTTGTATGTAGTTGTGTTACCTGTCCCCTCTAGAGCTCAGGCCATGACTGAAAAGAGTTATGTGACCATCCCATCTACAAAGTTTAACAAATATATAACTTATTCATTGATGTGTGTCTGCTATGTTTATTTCTGGGAAACAAATATGTCACCACTCATACTGGCCATCATTGCCTCCAGACAATGCCTCTGTGCTTGAGGCCCGATTTACATTCTCATTTTATGTTTACTGCAAACAGTTGAAGCTGTGATGCCATCTCTTTCAAGCAGTTCAAATTCTCCATCATTTCTCCTCTTGATTAGAAATGGTTAATGTCTTCTGCAAAATTTAGGTGTGATAGTTTCATTCAACAAAAAGACCTCTTTAACACTGCTCACTGTTGGTCTGCCAGAATGACAGCTTTGACATTATATAGCGTTTCCAGTTACTCACCAATCACTTGTATTCCTGGCTTCTTATGAAGCATTTCCTTTAGAAACTTGCAATTTGAAGACTTTTTCCCTATGATTTATACCCCTGTAATACACTAAAGCTGGGTAAGTTATTTTTTTTTAAATTAAGCATTAATTTTAGCAGCCATTTCCTCGTGAGCAAGGGTGGTTCTCTAGCTTTCACCACCACAACTGAAGGCAAACATTCATTCTATTTAATATTCTATAGTGCTGTTTTATCTAACATCTACATACTCTCACCTGTGTACTTTTTAAGTTTCAGATTACTTTTCTATAAGCATTTCTTAGGAAACAAAGCATGAAACAGCCTTTCACATTTAATAAATAACAGCTGTGCCAATATCACTTTATCCACATTTTTGTCATCCATAAGTAAATGTCTTTCCTCTTTTAAGCACTTATCAAAAATACTGTTAATTTAGTTTAATTTTCACATTTTCCCGTTTTCCATATGTATTTAGTATTTTTGCAATGATTTTTACATGTATTATAACTCTACTTGATTATGACCTGTAAATATGTATGTGGCTCATTTTCCACAGTTGTGGCATTTAACTTTTTCATAAGTCTTGCAGATTTTTACTCTTGTGCAATACTTACCTGTATTCTGCATTGTCTGCTGCTCTGGCTTGTATCTGGTTCTTTGCTTTAACCACAGGAACAGCAGAAAGCTATCTCAAATGCCTGTGTAAAGCTACACTGAGAGTG